>NW_027357064.1:0-2221 GCF_012295235.1 Primulina huaijiensis | reverse complement strand
GCCATGGACATCTTCACAGCCAGGGCCCAACGCTCGGGGAGGAAGAATGAGAAATGTACCGAGGGGAGAGCCCGTTAGGAGAAGAGAGCCCGATCTTGAGACGAAAAAGAAGTCACCCCCTGCTACAGGATTGATAAAAATGATATCAGGAGGCTCTACTGATGGAGACTCCAACCGGGCGAGGAAGTCGAGGAGTAGGAGGGAATGTATGGAGGTAGATGGAATGAGAAGGAGTGAAGCGGTCATCAGTTTTGGCCCAGAGGATTTGAAGGGAGTGAACTTAACCCACAATGATGCCCTGCTTATCCAAGCTCGAGTGGCCAATTATGACATTCTGAGAGTCTTTGTTGACTCGGGAAGCTCTGTGAATGTAATTTTTAAAGATGCTTTTGTGCAGATGGATTTGCAGGCAACCAATTGGAAACCGTGGAAACTGCCCTCTTTGGTTTTGCTGGCCATGTGGTCTACTCGGAAGGGGAAATCGTCCTTCCATTAACCCTGGGTTCCCAGGATCTCAAGAAGGCGGTGATGACTACTTTTACTGTGGTAGACTCCCCTTCATCATATAATATAATTTTGGGGAGGCCCGCTATGAATGAATTAAAAGCTGTAGCATCTACCTATCACCAAAAGATTAAGTTCCCGGTTGGTAGTAGAGTGGGTGAAGTCCGGGGAGACCAACCTTCCTCCCGAAAATGTTATGTAGAAGCTGTCCGGGTAGATCAGAGCAAAGCAAAGAAGGCTGGGAAGAAGGCCCGAACTGATGAAGTATGTGGAGGAGCAGTTGAGAAGGGAGAAGTGCATTTTGTGGCAGAAGAGGAGCAGGAAGTTGTGGAGATTGGACCAGGACAGCAGATCCGGGTGGCCCGAGATCTTAACATATCCACCCGGGTCAGTCTACTTAACTGTTTAAAGGATAATATTCACGTTTTTGCATGGTCCCAGCAGGAATTGACGGGAATCTCTCCCTTGATATCTGAGCACCAACTAAATATCCTCCCGGGATCTCACCCGATAAAACAGAAAAAGAGACACTTTGGCCCCGAAAAGGACAAAGTTATTGATGAACAAGTAAAAGAGCTTTTGAAAGCCGGTCACATTCGGGAAATTCAATTCCCCACTTGGCTCTCGAATGTGGTATTAGTACCTAAATCAGCAGGGAAGTGGCGCATGTGTGTGGATTTTCGCGATCTCAATAAGGCGTGTCCCAAGGATCATTATCCTCTGCCCCGTATTGATCAATTGGTGGATTCCACATCGGGCTTCGAATTACTGAGTTTCATGGACGCATACCAGGGGTACCATCAAATCCCCCTGGCCAAGAGTGATCAAGATAAAGCTAGCTTCATCACTTCGGGAGGTACATTTTGTTATATTGTAATGCCTTTCGGGTTAAAGAATGCAGGAGCTACTTACCAGCGTTTGATGAACAAAGTCTTCGAGAAGCAACTGGGGCGAAACGTGGAAGTCTATGTGGATAATATCATGGGGAAGACCCGGGAGGTGGCCAGCTTTATTGAGGATCTAGAAGAAACCTTTGCCACTCTCGTACATTACGGAATCAAGCTTAACCCGGCCAAGTGCATTTTTGGCGTAAAGAGTGGAAAATTCTTGGGATTCATAGTGACAGATCGGGGAATTGAAGTAAATCAGAAGAAAGTCAAATCCGTGCTGTGCATGCCATCTCCTCGATCTGTCAAAGACGTACAAAAGCTGACCGGGAGGATTGCTTCCCTCTCTCGATTTATTTCCCGATCAGCACACAGGAGTTATCCTTTCTTTCAGGTATTGAGGAAGGCACGACAATTCGGATGGGTTGATAAATGTGAACAGGCCTTCCAGGACTTGAAGATCCATCTTGCAGAGCTTCCTGTGTTAGTGNTCCGAGATGGTACAACCTGCTGAAGATGAAGTATGGAGGGTGTTTGTGGATGGGGCGTCTAGCCTTGCAGGGTGCGGAATAGGTGTTGTAGTAATATCTCCTCCAGGAGAGAAGATTAAGTTGGCTTTAAGGATTGATTCCCGGGTTACTAATAATGAAGCCGAGTATGAAGCTGTCCTTGCAGGAATCCGAGCTGCTAAAGAGATTGGAGCTTCCCGTATTATTGTATATTCTGATTCACAATTAATCACTCAGCAGATAAAGGGTGCTTATGAAGCTAAAGATGACAGGATTCTCAAATATTTACAGCTCATAAAAACCCAGGCAGCAATCTTTGTG
>NW_027357063.1:0-449 GCF_012295235.1 Primulina huaijiensis | reverse complement strand
ACTCAAAAGGAAACTTTTAAACCCACATTTATCTTCTCTTGAAGATGAGCAAAGCATCAACAACGCCTAAAATGATAAAAATAAATTTGATCTATTTTTTTTTAATGATAGAGAAAACCAATTTCGCATTCAAATCCGTTCATAAAAAGAAACAGCATAATCACGAAATAATAATTGTTTTAAAAATCACAAGGACAAAATGTTGAACTAGACAAAAGCATTCTGATTTTTTTAAAAAAAACCTACGAACCCTGTAACTCCAACAAGGTTTAAAAACGTAATAGGTCACCGTACACAAGTACAACAGCATTCGCTAATTAATAAAACGAAATTCATAGCAGGAGATTGAATCCATATTTGATGACATGAAATTGAAAATGGGTTTTTAATGCTACCCACTAAAGTTATTAATCGATTACAATGAACCCAAACTATAAAATTTATTTACT
>NW_027357062.1:0-376 GCF_012295235.1 Primulina huaijiensis | reverse complement strand
TTACATAAATTTCTTAGACGTAAATCCGAGCTCGGTTCAAACTTAAATGATTCGTTTTAAAACTTAACCGAGGTCTCGGTTATAACTCGAATCGACTCGAAACTAAACCAATTTCTTCCCAACTTTCTACCATATCTTAAAACACTAAAATGATCCTAAAATTATCACACCCAGCTCAAAACTCTCGGCACAAAAAAAAAAAAAAATCTCCAATCTACCAAAATTCTCGGTCCTATCCTAATTCACCACGTCATGCACAATTTCCTCCCAAAAACTCATGCCTCAAGCTAAGCTCTTCGTACCAACCACGAACAACCTACTAGGGACAAATACCAGTCCCCAATGGACCTACCAAACTCACGCCACAAACCCCATG
>NW_027357061.1:0-304 GCF_012295235.1 Primulina huaijiensis | reverse complement strand
GTAAAGATTGAGCACCAACGACCGGCGGGCTTGTTGCAATCCTTAACTATACCGCAATGGAAGTGGGAACACATCACTATGGATTTTGTTGTTGGGTTGCCAAGAACTCAGAAGGGTTATAATTCTATTTGGGTGATTGTGGATCGGTTGACCAAGTCATCACATTTTCTCCGTGTCAAGACGACATATTCTACGACTCAATATGCGGAGACGTATGTCCAAGAAATTGTAAGACTTCATTGGATACCCGTGTCGATTATTTCAGATCGTGATACAAAGTTTACATCTGAATTTTGGAAGAGTC
>NW_027357060.1:0-429 GCF_012295235.1 Primulina huaijiensis | reverse complement strand
TGACACATGTTGGGAGATTTAGCATAACTTTTTACTCAAACCTCCGAATGATCTGATATTTGGAGAGTNAACGACATAGAGCTACAACTTTGTAGTTTACCGTTTTTCCAAATTATGAAGCGAAGAGGCGTTTCGAAGGCGATATTTGGAGAAGCTGTGCGTAGAGTAACCAGAGTGCACCCGCAATCCAAAAGTTAGTGCACCCGCGGTGACCAGAGTGCACCTGCTCTCCAAAATGTAGCGCACCTGCGGTATACTGTTTCAGATTTTAGGATGAGGTGCCGAAGGCATAGCGCACCCGCGGTGCAAGGGCTAGCGCACCCGCGGTCTATGAACAGTAAAAACGTGTTTTCGAGATTTAAGTGATATAATAGAAGAGTTGGCTCACTTTTCCCTCATTTCTCTCCTCACTTCTCGATTCTTCACTCC
>NW_027357059.1:0-834 GCF_012295235.1 Primulina huaijiensis | reverse complement strand
CACAAAGAGGGAGTGAATCTTGCCAACTAGTACCAAAATCTAGTATTATATCTCTCCGCATATCTTCTGAAGTCTGGATAGTCCTCTCTGACTGTCCGTCTGTCTGGGGATGGTAAGCAGTACTCAAGTGTAAAGTCGTACCTAGAGCCTGCTGTAGACTGTGCCAAAAGTGTGAAGTGAATCGTGGATCAAGATCTGATACGATCGACTTCGGCACACCATGTAATCTGACCACTTCTCGGACATATATCTCGGCCATCTGATCATATCTGTACGTCATCTTGTACGGAATAAAGCATGCGGAGTTGGTCAATCTATCTATCACAACCCAAATCGCATCGCAGCCTCGGGATGATCGTGGTAACTTCGTGACGAAATCCATGGAAAGGTGATCCCATTTCCATTCAGGAATAGCTAAACTCTGAAGTAACCCTCCGGGCTTCTTTCTTTCGGCCTTCACCTGTTGGCAATTCAAGCACTTAGACACAAACTCTGCAATATCTGTCTTCATCTGTTTCCACCAGAACTGTGTTTTCAGATCATTGTACATCTTCCTGCCACCAGGATGAATACTGAACCGACTACAGTGCGCTTCTGACAGAATCTGTTGTTTCAAATCTGAAACATCTGGCCCTACAAGACGGTTATTCACATACTACACACGATCACGTACCTGATACTCAGAAATATGTCCTGATCTGACCATATCAATCGACTTTTGAACACTCTGATCGGTTCTTTGTGCCTCTTTGATGCGAACAATCAAATCTGGTTCACACTGAATAGGGACAAGTCGCAACGGCCTACTATCTGTATCAAATGCTAATCCAGAAA
>NW_027357058.1:0-806 GCF_012295235.1 Primulina huaijiensis | reverse complement strand
CCTGGACCCTGATCCTGTCCCACCTGTTGTCATGTACACATACAAGCAAGACAACAGCCGGATAACTCCGTTGAGAAATAATTCCCAGTATAAATCAACGAAACATGCGAGTATATAATCAATAAAAAAGCATGAAACAGATATCAGTAACATGTACCAAATCTGAAAACATGAATCAATATAAAACTGGAAATAAACTCGTGACTCCACATCTCAGACTAGACTCACTCCTAGTCTAGGGATCCCGGTTTCCAGACGTTGGTAGTCCATATCGATTATCAGTAATAGAAGAAACTCCAATTATATCCCATCGATATAACCAAACATCCAGTGTCTTGACCTATCCGTCACAGACTTTGGCACACTCGCCAATACACTATCCTGTAACAGAGTGCAATGTGCCAATGACGATTCCATCACTATCCGGCACTTCTGTCACAAGATTACTCGTCTATAACATGCTTCTTATAAATCAGTAGAGTAAGCATATCAATTCAAATCAAGGCATCTAATAACAATCGGTATGTGATTTAGGGAAACTCAAGTATATCCTACTCGAGTCAATCTCCCAGTACCACATTGACTTATACCTTTCGTTCGTAGTCTCGGTCTGGAGCTACGATCTCGAGTCCGAATCTTCTACACCAATTCTGAACATGCACAATTCGAACAACACCATATCAATCAAACAATTCAAAGTAAGACTTGGTTTGCTCAAAACTCAATCTATATCAATTCCGGCGGCATAATGGCGCAAATTTGATATACCCGGCAACTCAAACATCAATAATCTCATACCAACGACT
>NW_027357057.1:0-843 GCF_012295235.1 Primulina huaijiensis | reverse complement strand
TAAGTATTGTGTTGTTTTTTTGTATGAGTATTTGGAGTCGAAAAATAAAATTGTTAGTAATACCCGAATTTTGAAATTGTGGCAGTAGTTGTGATGGTTTATGGCTTTACGTTATGGTATGAATGGTAATGAATGTTATAGAATGGAATAGATAATGGATGGGTAGAATCAAAGGTTGAATTTGAGCTAAATAGGTAATGGAAGTGCAGAAACGGTATGAAAAATGTGGCAGTAGTTGTGGTTTTTAGCATAATATTTTGTATATTGATCCAATTGATGTGAGGCTACTTTTATTAGAAAGATAAGACATAAGGCTATAACTTTAATGTTTTGAGTTTTGGTCAAATCATTAGGGAAGACGAGCCAAAAGCGCCCGAAGTGTGTCGTGCGTATCGACGTTACTACAATAACACATGTTGGGAGATTGAGTATAACTTTTTACTCAGACCTCCAAATGACATGAGGCTAATTGGAGATGCAAGCCAAGACATAGGGCTACAACTTTGTAGTTTACCACTTTCGCAAATTCTGAAGTTAAAAATACGTTTTTGGCAGAATTCCGCACGCCATCGCGCAGGATCCGGCGCCCTAGCGCGCCGGTTGCTGAAATTTTGGTGGTTGGGCAGCAAAGGGCGCGCGGCTGCTCCAAATCACGCGCCATGGCGCCCAGTACTTGTACAAAAAATGTCTTTTGAGGTTTGGATGGTATATATTTGATTGGAGAATGATTTTTGTATCATTTTCTCTTCTCTTTTTCCTACTCCATCGGTTTAGAGCTAGGGTTCTTCATTTTTCCTCTCATCTTCTAATTTCTTCTTCAATCTATGGGAGATTTGTTTAAGG
>NW_027357056.1:0-654 GCF_012295235.1 Primulina huaijiensis | reverse complement strand
ATTTAATTCTATAGTTCTAACAAACTCGACAATATTATTTCCCTTTATATATGTTATGTGAGAACATGAAATTCCAGCAGTAGTTAGCATTTCAGCAGAAGCTAATAAATCCAGCAGCAACTAATTTTCAGAAGATGGTATTTTTTTTCCAGCAGCAGAAGAAGTTCAGTAGCGAGATTCCAGCAGATAGCTACTGATTCAGATTAGAACTTGTAACTGAAGCATTTAACATGGAATAAAGACTGTTAATGGCACATCATGACACATTATGACCATTAATAGGGAGTCCAACAGTCGGAATTTGGTCTATAAATAACACCCTCAAATCTCTGAAATTGTTGCTACACAAATCCTGAGTTATCACTTGAAATTCGAGCTAAGAGAGTGCATATTTTCGAGTTGTAAAATCCAGTAGCGAGAACAAGCAGATTCCAGACTTCAACAACCGAAACTTCTAGCAAATTATGGTAAGTGGGCTTATGTATAAATATCTTGAAATCAGTTTGATAATTCATGTTTTGAAGCAAAGCATATATATTTCTGATCTCTGATTTTTGAAGCACTGAAACCTAGTGAACTAATGGTAGGAATATATATTCTGAACATTATTGATTATTGATTACTGATTACTGGCCTCACCCCTTAGAGGAGAGA
>NW_027357055.1:0-532 GCF_012295235.1 Primulina huaijiensis | reverse complement strand
AGAGGCATAGGGAACACGTCTCATGTCCTCGACTTCTTGCGGTGTTTTAGGACACTGCTTCTTAGAGAGGACGATTCCATGTCGGGTTGGTAGATAACCTTTTTTGGAATCTTGCATTTTATAACGCAATAACATCTTATCAATATAAGTAGCTTGAGACAATGCCAACAATTTGTTCTTACGATCTCGAACGATTCGAATTCCAAGAATATAATTTGCTTCTCCCAAATCTTTCATTTGGAATTGCTTGGCTAGCCACCCCTTTACTGTAGACAATTTTTCAACATTATTCCCAATAAGAAGAATGTCATCTACGTAAAGCACTATGAATACCACTTTTCCATCTTTGATGTTCTTGTATACACAAGGCTCATCAACACTTTTATCAAAGCCATAAGATTTGATTGTTTCATCAAATCTATGGTTCCATGATCGTGATGCTTGCTTTAGTCCATAAATGGATCTAAGCAATTTGCAAACTTTTTGTTCTTGGCCTTGGACTATAAAACCCTCTGGTTGCTTCATGTAGATT
>NW_027357054.1:0-10151 GCF_012295235.1 Primulina huaijiensis | reverse complement strand
TTTGGTATAAAACAAAGACTGATTATTCTGAAGCTTTCTGCAGGAACCTCTTTCGGTAAAAAAGCTGATCAATCAGAAGACAAAGAAGCCGTTTTGTTTATAGACGTTGAAATCAAGACTTCAATATATATACAAAAACAACGATGATAATTCTTTACACACAACAATGAAAACATTCTCTGTCATAAGAACGTCGATTTGAGCACTCAGAACTACTTATTATCTTCAAGCTCAATATACAGAAAAGCAGCACACGCTTTATAGCATTTATCCGATCTTTTGTGATCATCTTGTGCTACTGTTTCTCACTCTATTAAACAAGATATTAACGTTACTATATCTTTCTGAGAAGAGTCTGTAATTTGGAAAAGAACCTTTTCCAAAACCTTACTGTATTACTTGTGTTGTGTTGTGAAACTAAGAGTTTCAGTATGCAAAGGATAAGTCCTGCTGAAGTGGGTGTGTACAAGAGTTGTACTGTAAAAGCCAATGTCTTTTAGTGATACCTTCTGGAAACAGAAGAAGGGGAGATGTAAAAGATTTTATCTTCGAACTTCCAGAAACAAATATTGTCTACTGTTTTATTACTTTCACCCAATACCATCATATCGTTTCCGCACTTATTGTGATATGCTGGAAATTTACTCGAACAAGATAAGCTGTAATCTCTAACAGGATTTTAGCACATTCGCAGAAACGTCGAAGAGAAAGAAAAAGTTTATTCACCCTTCCTCTAAACTCTATATTGATCCCCAACAAGTAGTATCAGAGTAGGCTATTCTTGTTTTGAAAGTTTACAACAAAAATGGCACATTTCAGTAAAGTTCCTATGTTCTCAAAAGAAGGTTTTGATGATTGGAAGATCAGGATGCGAGCCCATCTTGCAGCCCGAGACAATGACATGTGGTTTGTCATCACAGATGGTCCTTTGAAGATTTTAAAGCCTAATACAGTTATTGATGTTACTGACGGTGCTCCTCAAATTGTTGAGAAGCAAAGAAGTGAATGGACCAGTGAGGACAAGAAGAAAGCGAATTTAGACAATGTTGCTAAGGACATTCTCTACAAAACACTTGACAAAAATACCTTCAGCAAAATAAAAATGTGTCCTACGGCAATAGAAATCTGGAAGAAGCTCATTCAAATATGTGAAGGAAATGAGCAGACAAAGGAGAACAAGCTATCTGTGGCAATGCAAAAATTTTTAAATCTCAAATTGAAGGCCGGAGAAACTCTAAGCGAGTTTGATGAAAGATTCAGCAGCTTAGTTAATGAACTGGCAGCTCTGGGAAAGGAGCTCGGCAATAGAGAAGTGGCACTCAAAGTTATGAGAGCCCTGCCCAGAGAATGAGATGTTAAAACTATGGCTATGAGAGTTTCAAAAGATCTAAACAAGTTGGAGCTACATGACTTGTTTGCTGACTTAAAATCCTATGAGTTTGAACTGGAAGTAAGGAGTGGAGAAGAGCCCTCGTCAAATCCACCTACAAGGCTCTTGCAACTACTGCTATTGCTACTGCTGCAGTTGTTCCTAGTGCATCACCTGCTGCTGCTACTGAAAGTACATCTGACAAGACTGCTGAACAAATCAGCAATGATGCAATGTCTTTGTTCGTGAAGAAATTTTCAAGATTTATGAAGAAGAATCACCGAGCATATCAGAATCCTAACCGGAATTTCAAAAATGAATCACATTCTAGTGATATGGCATGTTTCAATTGTGGAAAAATTGGGCACTTCATTGCATATTGTCCAAAGCCTAACAAAGATGACCAGAAGAAGGATGAGTGCAAGCGAAATGACAAGAAGCCAAAAAGAGACCGAAAAGAAATGATCGCTGAAGAAAGCAAATCCAAGTGGGCGGATTTTAGCTCTGAGTCTTCTGACTCAGATAGCCATTCAAGCCACAATGATGAAGAGGAAATCAAATGTCTCATGGCAAACACTGAATCAGCCACGACATCTGGAGAGGTATTTGATTCTGACTCTGATGAATTCACACGAGACGATTTAGTTAAAGCACTGCATGACATGGTAGAAGAGTAATCAAGACTTTCTCAGTTATTCGACGAAGTTAAAATTGAAAATCAAAACTTAAAAGATCAAATCAGTAAGTTTACTTGCTTGCAAGAAAACAACTGCAATGATCTAAAAGTTGAGATAAGTATATTGAAAACTTAGAATGACAGAGTAAATGAAGATTACCAGACGATGTTGTCTGAAAATCAGAAGATATCGGTACTGGTAAATGCATGGAACAAGTCTTCTGTTTCATTGGAGAAGATGCAAGAATTACATAAACAATCTGGAGACAGGAGTGGTCTAGGTTTCAGTAATGATGAAAGCACTTCTGAAACAAGAACAAAGCCAAAACTGGATATGGGCAAAGGGAAATACATTCACTTTTTTAAATCCAGTGTGGTACATGAACCAGAAGTACCAACCGTTCAAGTTGAAAAGTTTTTTAAACCAGACAAACAGAAGAAACCATTATGGTCTGGTTATGTTGAACCTAATAGTAGAGTCCACCAGAGTGCTGGATCCAATAGAGGATTCAACTCATAAGGACAACCCTCTATGAAGGTTAAAAACTACCAGTACAATAATTGTAGATCGGTTCAGAAGACATACAGACCAGACGATAAGAACAGAAAGGAAGAACAATATCCTAGAATGCATTCTGTTAGAAATAACAGACCTTCTGTTGCACGCACCTTTGGGGATACCCGAAGTACAATGTCTCCTAGAATTGTACAAATGTGAGTTTCTAAAGGACTGATAAGGCTTGGATCCAAATATATTGGGTACCAGTTACTAAAACTTGTGCTTGCAGGAACAGGAGAAGAAAGCCAAGATAAGCAGGTCTATATGGTATCTGGACAGTGGATGTTCCAGACATATGACTGGACAAAAGAGTCTATTATCAGAAGTAATGATTTGTACTTGACCAAAGATAACTTTTGGGGACAACTCAAAAGGTAAAACCATGGGTAAGGGTAAGATTATCCATGGTAATATTACTATAAATGATGTACTCTTGGTTGAAAATCTTTGTTACAATTTAATTAGCATTAGTCAATTGTGTGACAATGAATACTCAGTATCTTTTCAGAAGCACACCTGCACAGTTAAAGATATCAATGATTCTACAGTCTTAACCGGAATGAGAGAAGGCAACACTTACAAAGTATCACGGAACAAAGATCATGTTAATGCTCCTACATGTTTAGTTGCCTCCCTTAGTGATAAACATTGGCTATGGCACTAGAGATTGAATCATCTTAACTTCAAGTCGATCAATAATCTCAAGAAGCAGAATTTAGTTGATGGCTTACCTGATATAAGTTTTGTTAAGAATCATATTTGTTCTGCGTGTCAACTTAGTAAACAAGTAAAATCTAGCTTCAAGAATAAAGGTAGTAAATCAACTTCAAGATGTTTGGAATTATTGCATATGGACTTGTTTGGTCCAATCCCTATCATGAGCTTAGGGAGAATGAAATACACTCTTGTTGTTGATGATGACTTTTCTAGATTTACTTGTGTAATATTTCTTGCTGAAAAATATCAAACCAGTAGCCTCCTGATCAAGCTTCTGAAAAAGATTCAAAATGAAAAATCAGTTTTCGTCATTAAAATCAGAAATGATCAGGGCACTGAATTTGCTAACAAAACTCTTGAGTTATATTTGGATGAACAGGGTATTCATCATGAATTTTCAGATGCCAGAACGCCTCAACAAAATGGAGTAGCTGAGAAGAGAAACAGAACTCTTAAAGAAGCTTCTAGAACAATGCTAGCAGATGCAGACATCTCTCAACGCTTCTGGGCATAAGCAATCAACACAGCGTGTCATACACAAAACAGAACCATGATCAACAAGAGGCATAATCAGACTCCATATGAGATATGGAAAGAGAGTTAGACAGAATTCATCTGGAATTGGATAGTGAAGATGATGCAGAACCAAGTGTCAAAGATGCCCAAAATCCAGAACCAGACATTCCTGTGGTATAACCAGTAGCACAGACACATGATGTACTAGAACCAGTAGCTGATATTCCAGAACCCACTACTGCTTTACCTGAGCATGATCCAACAAATCAGGAAGAAATCCCTCTAAACCCTTTTATTTGGGGAAAATCTCACCCTCCATCTTTGGTTATTGGAAATCCAGCAGCTCCATTAAGAACCAGAAGACAAATGCTAAATGAATATATGCATGCTGCTTTTATTTCTCAGGATGAACCAAAGAAGAGTGAAGAAGCTCTTCTTGATCCCAGTTGGATTGAAGCAATGCAAGAAGAGCTAAATCAATTTAAAAGAAATGAAGTGTGGTTTCTTGTACCTAGACTAACTCATCAAGCAGTTATTGGAACTCGGTGGGTATTTAGAAACAAGCTAAATGAAGAAGGTATTGTTGTCAGAAATAAAGCAAGACTGGTGGCTCAAAGTTTCAGACAAGAAGAAGGAATAGATTTTGATGAGACCTATGCACTAGTAGCAAAGCTTGAAGCCATCAGAATATTCTTAGCCTTTTGCTGCTTTTAAGAACTTCAAAGTTTATCAGATGGATGTGAAGAGTGCCTTCGTAAATGGTCTACTGCGAGAAGAAGTTTACGTTGAACAACCTCCAGGTTTTATTGATCATTTCTTGCCGCATCATGTTTTTAAATTACACAAAGCCTTGTATGGTCTGAAACAGGAACCTAGATCTTGGTATGACACTCTTTCACAATTTTTTGTCAATCATGATTTTACAATTAGCACAGTAGACAAGACTTTGTTCACTTTACTTAAAAATAAGCACATTCTATTAGTACATATTTATGTTGATGATTTTATCTTTGGGTCAACTAACCCCAAATTGTGTGAAAAGTTTGCTAAGACAATGCAGGAGCAATTCGAAATGAGCATGATGGGAGAATTAACATTCTTCCTAGGACTACAGATCAAGCAACTTGATAAAGGAATCTTCATAAATCAGGCTATTACACAAAAGGACTACTGAAAAAGTTTTGCATGGAAACATGCTCTGCTGCTTCCACTCCAATGAGCTCATCTAATAAACTTGATAAAGATGAAGATGGAATTTCAGTAGAGGTAACTCAGTATCGTGGTCTTATTGGTTCATTGTTATACTTACTGCCAGTAGACCTGATATTATGTTTGATGTTTGTATTTACGCAAGATTTTAATCTAACCCTAAACAATCACATTTTATTGATGCTAAACATATTCTGAAATATTTGAAGGGTACTCAAAATGTCGGTCTATGGTATCCCAAGGATTCATCTTTCAATCTTATTGAATATTCAGATGTTGACTATGCAGGTTGCAAACTGGATAGAAAAAGCACCAGTGGTTTTTGTCAATTACTTGATGATAGGTTGATCTCATGGTTCAGTAAAAAGCAGACTTTCATAGCCACGTCTACTGCAGAAGCAGAATATCTTGCTGCTGGAAGCTGATGCTCTCAGTTGCTTTGGATGCAACAACAACTTAAAGACTATGGAGTTCAATCCTATGAATAACCTATATTCTGTGACAATATCAGTGCAATAGCAATTACACACAATCTAGTACTTCATTCCAGAACGAAGCACATTTACATCAGACATCATTTTATCAGAGATCATGTGTAGAAGAAAGACAGTCGTCTGGAATATGTCCCTACTGATCAACAAGCAGCAGACATCTTTACAAAACATCTGCTTGAGAATAAGTTTTCTTATTTTCGTAACGTTCTTGGTTTAATTGAGTTATCATAACTACTGTTTATTATCTTTTGATTATTTTACTTCTGCATTTATTAGAAACAATAGATAAAAGTAGTAGATAACAAGAAATATAACAAAATGAAATGTTTCATTCATAAAATCAGATGCGTTACACCAGATAAGTTATTACATTTGTTGATATCAGCAGTACTGATATTTACAATAGAAAGAAAACCTAACTAAGAACTGCTGGAATCACCCCTACTCTCTTTGCATGATCGTGGTTTGTGAAAGGGATGATTCCACAGCTTTTCTCGTAATATAGAATAATCTAACTGATTATTCAGGTTATAGATCCAGGATTTTGGTCCAAGGATTCATTCTATGGTGAACTATGTCTTCAAACATCCTCTTACGGGAAGCCGGAAGTTGCCTTTGGAACTCCTCTGCTGCTTCCGACTCCGGAAAAGACTCTGATAGAACGCTTGCACTTTCCATTTGTTGAAAGACTAAAATGATCTATCTTGTGTGTTTGCAGGTTCTTATATTTATCATCGGGGAAGCTGAAGAGTCGCTTGAATATTTACCGTACACGTGTCCCTATCGGAAAAATATCAGAGTCATTTATTATCTCCTCCGACCCTTAATCTTCGTACTTATTATTTACTTGCATTAATTTAGGGGGAACATTATTTATTTGTGGCTGGTTTTCGTGCCACGTCATATACAGAAGGAGGATTGTCTTTTCGATAAAACAGTGTGTCTACTGGTTTTTGACAAAGTTGATGGAAATATTTCAGAACTTTCTCACTTCCAGTAGATATTATCATAAAACGACAAATCATCTTCTGAATTTTTTTTAGTAACCGCCTTGGACAGCCCGCCTTTTATTGACTTAAACTTTTAAAATCATTGGCTTAACTGACAACTTTTCAAATCTCACCGTTAACATATTGACACGTGTCTCCATGTTTTCACTGACGGCTGTACATTTTTAATATTAACCGCCTCTTCTCTCTCTTGTTTCACTTTTACATCTCAGATTATTGCATACTTGCCATCTGTTTTCTCTCGTATATCCTTCTACTGCAAATCTACTTCGAATCCTTTTCTCACAGGAAAATGGCTGGAGCTTATACCCTCAACGCTTATCAAGTCAACTTTGCTTCAGTACTGACTATCAAGGATGACAATCTTGTCAAGATGTTCAAGGCCATCAAGAAATCAGGCCTTAGGAGTTTTCTCGAATCACCGGCAGTGATTTATAAGACTACCCTCCTGGAAAGCTACTATTGAGGTGGGAAGATTGTTTATTCTCAAGGAGACGCTTCCATAACTATTGATGCCGCACTTCTGGGAGAAACATTCTTTCTTCCACTCTCAGGTCATTTTGAGTGCTCCGAAATTACAAAGGATGAGATGTCTGCTGCTCTCACCAAATTTTCAGCTTCTGGAGAGGAACTTTCACCCTCTTGCTTTAAAAAACTTCTGAAATTGGAGTACCAAGTACTAGAAGATATTGTGGCAAAGGCCATTCTGGTAAAGGCCGGAACGTTTGATAAACTGACCAAGGAGAAGGTCCAAGTGATGATAGCCATCAATTCTAGAATCAAGGTTGATTGGAGCCGATTCTTGTTCAGGATCATGAAGGATATGATTTCGAGGAAAGGCACTAGTTTTGCTATTCACATCAGCAAAATGTCGAAGGATGCTGGTTTTCCTAATACATCGGAGCAAGATGGATCATTTGTCACCATGGTTGATGCTTACAACGTACTTGCTCTAAGGCCAAAGCCAACAATGGCAGGATTTGTGGCCGTCAAGAAGGAGATTGGGAAAACTCAGGCTGAGGCTTCAGAACCTCAGAAGAAAGTTGAGAGGAAGAGAGTGGTTGCATTGACTGATTCTGAGAAGACTGTATCTGAGGAGTCTACTGCTCCTACCAAGGCCTCAATCCCAGTCACTCAAACCAAGAAGAAGCCAAGGACCACCATTCGCCTCAAGAAAACTGTTGCCCACACCGACCTTGACACTGTCCCTTTGAGACAAGTTTTTCCTTCTACTACCTCATCCAAATCAGTCCCCATCCCTACTATTTCACAACCAGCAGCTGTCCCAACTGCTTCTCAGCTAGCAGTTGTCTCTACTATTTCCACCTCAACTTTAGTGCCAACTCTCAGGCCTTATACTGGAGTTGTTATAAGAGAATCTCTTGCTGGATCTTCTGCTACTCGATCCATGCTGCCTAACCCATCAGACAAAGGCAAGGGTAAGCTTGTTGAAGAAACTAAAGCCCATAGCGCCAAATCATCTGTTCAGACAGGCATTGATCTTCACCTGGAAGAAATTGAAAAATCTGTCAATGTAGACATGATCTTCTTTGATGAATGGCTGAAGGTTCGGGCTTTCCATCCTATCACTTACTTAAGAACTCCTAGTGCATGTTCCAAGATGGTGAAGAATTAGAAACAAGTTTTTGATTCTGCTAAAACCAGGAATGTCATTGAAGCCATGAACAGAAGGAATTATATTCTTGATCAGCTAAGGCTTAAGAAGATGGATTCTGTTTTGAAGACTCTCAAGTCAAATTTTGATCCTATGAATCCTACTGCTCCCCATGATCAACATGCAATCAAGCTTCTGACTGATCGGCTAAATTGTCTGAATGAGCAGGTTCTTGCTCAGGAACAGGCTTTTTCACAGCCGTTGGAATTCCGAGCAAGCCTTGTCCCAGAAATTCTAAAGATCAAGCAAGTTAAGGAAAGGACTTCAGCTCCCTCTGAAGCTCGAGTTTCCAGTACTCCTGCACCTACAACATTGCCTACCAAATCTTCGTCGTTGATTTATGATCAAGAACTGGCTTCTATTGATGAAGTTGTTCAATCAATTGTTCAGACTGTTGTTGCACCAAAAGAATCTCTGGTTGTTGACTTGGCCTTACCAGAAGAAAATCCAGAAGAACAACCAGCAGACCAATCAGTGAAAGAATCAAAAGTTGCTCCTTCCTCCTCTCTACCGGATCTGGATAGATTTTCTGCTGAACATCAAGCAGAAATGGAAGCTCTGCTACTTGCTCCATCAGAACCAAATCGAGTTGCTGAGCCCATGGAAACCTCAGATGATGCTGCTGATTTGCAGAAACCAGAATACAATGCAGCACCTGAACCATCTGCTGCTCCAGAAGAAAGTTCTGCAGAACCAGCCCATGCTCCCTCTACTGATCCACAAGAAGCTGTCCCTTCTGCTGCTCAACCAGAAGCTGGACCTTCTACTGCTTTGATTGTCTCTACCTCTAGTTCTGCTACTCAACTTGCTCGTATTGCAGAAATCAAGCAGCGTATTCTAGAAAAATCGCCCTCCTCAGAAGAAGTCTTTGATATTGAATTTGAGATAGATGTTTTGAGAAGAAACCTTGACGATCTCTCCAAGATAGTTAAACAGTTGTCTCGTGATCATGCTGGTGAAGCAAGTACAACAAAATTCTTCCGTGAACGCATATCTAAAGAAGTCACTCGCACTGCAGAATCCATAGCCAAGCTTCATGTTGAAACCAGTGTCTTCAGACAAAGTGTTTTCAAAAACAAAGGTAACATCTTGATCAGACAGGCTGATTTGGCAAGACTTATCTCCGACCATGATGCATCTATTCGCTCAGTCTCCAACAACGTTGCTGCGATTGATTCGAAACTCGAACTAATTGCTAACAAGATTGAGTCTCAATCTCAATCTCTTCAAGCTCATAACGAACGAGGTTCCCATCAAGCACCTTCTATGGAGATGCTGAATAATGGAATTCTTACACTTACTGGACGGGTGGATAACTTGCTTGCTCGATTTCTGATCAGGGATGCCAAAAAGGGGGAAACATAAGGTAGATCAGAAGACAGAACTGGAGCTGGAGAAGACAGAACTGGAGATGGCAGACCATACGCAGAGTCATCGTTCAGAAATGAAGAAGATCCTCAGAAAGAGGGAATTATTTTCAGGGATATTGGAACTGATGATTAAATTCCTTGAACTCTTCTGTTTATTTACCTTGCAATTATCTTGTTATAATTGTTATCTGATTTTTGATATAACTGATGTTATTCATCTTTACTAACATATAGGATTTGGCATCACCACAAAAGGAGAAATTGTTAGACCTAATTTAGTTGTGGTGATGAGAATCAAAACCAGTAGGTGATATATTAGAAGAAGCAGAACGAAGCTTAACCGAAACCAGAAGCAGAAGCGTAAAGTAACCTAAAGCGTAACGAAAAGCAGAAGAAGTACTTAACGACGTTTGATCTTTACAATTCTTAAATGTTACCGTTACTTTACATAGTACTAGTATTAAATACACCATTTAATGTTGTACGAAGTCATTTAATACGTCTTACTTGCTTTGGTATAAAACAAAGACTGATTATTCTGAAGCTTTCTGCAGGA
>NW_027357053.1:0-512 GCF_012295235.1 Primulina huaijiensis | reverse complement strand
TCATTCCGTACAAGATGACATACAGATATGATCAGATGGCCGAGACATATGTTCGAGAAGTAGTCAGGTTACATGGTGTGCCGAAGTTGATCGTATCAGATCGTGATCCACGATTCACTTCACATTTCTGGCACAGTTTGCAGCAGGCTTTAGGTACGATATTACACTTGAGTACTGCTTACCATCCCCAGACAGATGGACAGTCAGAGCGGACTATCCAGACTTTAGAAGATATGCTGAGAGCTGTAGTACTAGATTTTGGTACTAGTTGGCAAGATTCACTAGCTCTTTGTGAATTCTCGTACAACAACAGCTATCAAACGAGCATTGAGATGGCACCGTGTGAGGCATTATACGGAAAGAAGTGCAGATCTCCGTTGTACTGGGATGACATCTCCAAGGTACCAGACTTAGGGCCAGATATGATCCGTGTAATAACAGAGAAGGTGAAGATCATTCAGAAGAGGATGAAGACAGCGCAGGATAGACAGGCAAAGTACGCGAACATCAGA
>NW_027357052.1:0-386 GCF_012295235.1 Primulina huaijiensis | reverse complement strand
AGCGAGACAGTACTGCGGATTCCACCACTAAGGCCGAATACATTGTTGCATCGGATGCATCAAAGGAGGCTGTTTGGATAAGGAATTTCGTCCAAGCGTTGGACGTCATTCCTAATGGAGTTGCTCCTATCCCGGTGTTTTGTGAAACACGGGAGCCATAGCTCAGGCAAAGGAGCCAAGGTCTCATCAGAAATCCAAACAAGTATTGAGAAAGTACCACATCCTCGGAGAGATTGTGAAAAGAGAAGTGTCTATCGACTAAGTCGGCTCCGCAGATAATGTTGCTGATCCACTAGCTAAGCCTTTACCTGAACCATTATTCGAGATGCATCGCGAATCACTTGGTTTGAAGTATATGGGTAGTTGGCTCTAGTGCAAGTGGGAGA
>NW_027357051.1:0-421 GCF_012295235.1 Primulina huaijiensis | reverse complement strand
TACCCTTCAAGGTCGGAGGATGAAATGACTGAAACCGCTTTAACAGAGTCTCCATCGGGGTAGCGGTCACATCCATTGGGTCGTTGGAGGTACTGCCCTGTTCTGGTGCCCGACCTGCTACTGGTTGCGGTACTCGTCGAGGAGGCATATCTGATTATCAAACGGATTAGTATACAGTCTACACAATCTGTCTCAGCCCTCCTCTGATCATATACCTCTGATTCAGAATCGGTTCTGATTCAGTCTTTGCAATTACACGCTGTAATCAACTCAGATAACAAGACAACATGTAATAGGGAAAGCAATAAATCGTGCTAGTACAACAAAAGCAAGGAAGACGACTCAATCTACCCCGTTCATTCTATTCTATCTCAGCCTAAAGGATCTATTGCTCTGATACCACCTGTTGTGGTGACCCGGG
>NW_027357050.1:0-672 GCF_012295235.1 Primulina huaijiensis | reverse complement strand
CGCGCTTCTTCCAGGGGTTTGGGGCTCGGTCTAAGGTTCAAAGGCCAGGTCAAGGTGATGCACTAGGGTCCTAGGAGGGTGCATGGGTGGTTGGTTCAAGGGCTGGGCTCGTTGGTAAGGGTTGGAAACAAATCAAAGAGTCCTAGGTCCATAAGGGTTCTCGGCCAGAATAGGGGTAACTAGGGTTGGCTCGTTTTAGGGTTTTGGCTTGGATTATAAGTGAAATAAGGGTCCAGTAGGTTAATTTAGGATGTTGGTCAGGTTTTGGATTCACATGGCTCGGGGGTAACTCGTGAAAATAGAAAGTTGGCTCGGGGTCGAAGTTTAGGTGTCAAATTAGGGTTTTTAACTAATAAAAATTGAAAAACGGCTCACGGGGGTCGAGTCATCGTTCATAAGGTCTAAAATAATATAAAAAGACTAAATTTAGAATTTAGGAATTTTATATTAAAGTTTGAGATTTTTCGGGATTAAAACACCGTCAAAACAATTAATTAATGCTAAATAAAAAGTCTAATTTTTAAGCTAAATAAAATTATGAGAAAATTAATTTAGGCTTAAATAATTATTTGGGACATGTTAGAGTAAATGAATTCAAGAAAAAGTCAAATTCGAGGAATTTTACGACTAGGGGTAAAACGGTCTTTTTACACCTAGAAATTAGTAAAGGTC
>NW_027357049.1:0-451 GCF_012295235.1 Primulina huaijiensis | reverse complement strand
GAATGCTACACTTAGCATGCACTGGCGCTCGGGCGGTCATTTCCTGTCGCTCGGGCACCAACTTTTCTGTCTGAGGCTTCCTGCCATTACATTTCTTCACTTTTCCTTTCCTTCCTCATGCCTCCATTAATAATAATAGTTCAAAAGAGTGTTATCAAATTTCAGGTCTTACAAATTATTTAATGTTCTTTCCCGTTTAATTTCAATTGCTTCCGCGTATGTTTTTCTTTTTAAATTAAATGTCATGAGAGGGGGTTGTTTCAATTGGTATCAGAGCGAAAGTTCTTTGGACCCTTATATGACTTCTTCTACCTAGGACAATCCGGTATGTTTTTGATCCTGCATCTATTGATTTTAACATTGAGAATTGATTCCATTTCATTGCCATTGATGTACTCTTCCTTCTTATCTATGTTAAAGTGAGCATATGTGTAGGATATGCCTCCTAAGA
>NW_027357048.1:0-226 GCF_012295235.1 Primulina huaijiensis | reverse complement strand
CCCCTTTCATTTTCTTTTTTTGGGGGTCATTTATTTCGGTTTTGGTTTTGGGACGAATAGGTTCAAGAGATGAGAGAAGTAAGGATACCCACCAGAAAGACTACCCCAATCCATAATGATGTACCGGACAATAAAACATTTTTGTTACTTGACCAACCATCAGGAGAAGCAAATACGACGAGTACGCTAATCAATAAGATTGATGAAGTAGCAATTAATGCAAAAA
>NW_027357047.1:4143-12877 GCF_012295235.1 Primulina huaijiensis | reverse complement strand
AAAAATGATTTATGAAATCTTTTTGAGTGATTAACCATTGTGATATAATCAGGTATTAAAGTATATGGCCCAAGATAAATCTTAAAGGAGTGCCTAAAATTTTAAAGTCACACATATTTTGTGAGTGAGTGGAGAGGACTGAGAAAACAGCTTTCGAGCCTTTATTGATCATGAGAGAGACTATCTATTGTTTAGATTTTGAGTTCTTATTTTGAAAAAAAAATAAAATTTCCTAAAAAAAAGGAGAAAAATACAAAAAGAAAGATATTGAAGATCTATGTAATTTTTAAGTTATATGCTACGATCCATATATCTCTCATAAAACAAAAAAAAGAGAGAATTTTATTGTACAAATTAAATAAATATGTGGTCAAGAGCATAAACTTAGTCTGATTCCATGATGTTATGAAAAAAAAATATCAGGAAAAAATATATAATAAGAACAACTAGATTTTGAATCAATGGATTTTCTATCTTTTGATTAGTTTGGCTCGTTTGTCTGTCTGCATTCTGTAAACCATTTTTCTGAGCATTTATCTGTATTCCAACTCCATGAGAGAAATCGTTGCCATAAATTGAAACATTTATTAACCTGTGAGGATATGGAGTTGAGACTCTGGCTAAGAATTTCTGAAGGCCGTGTACATTTAACTACATGAAATAAGCTTTGAATTGATCATATCAAATTATTTCATAAATTATAATTATGATGATCTTGATATAACTTTGACAGTTTTCAAATTTAATTTAAACACTTAGATAGTTTTGATTACATTTCTATTTAAATTAATCAATATGTTTTGTATTGCTATTAACGCTTAAATTGCTAGGGACTAGTAATAAGCTGGTTGGGAGTTGTGATAAACATAAAAATTGTACATTAATTAAATGTTTTATAATATAATTATATAGTTTTTGTTTTATTAAATTTTTAAATATTATATGTTTTATAATAAATTGTATAAAATATAAGTTGTTGTGTAATTTCAAGTTTTTACTATTTTTTACAGGTTCGATAAAACAAGAATAAAGTTGGCGTTGCAAATGGGATTAAGATGATTCTTGGACCTGTAGAAAGTTGATTATAATATCTACAATATTGTTGACAAGCATGAGATAAAAATTGTGGGGACCCGGGCTCTAACTCAATTATCTTTGAGATTAATTTGATCTTTGCTAGAAAATTTGGGTCAAAATTTTGATTTTAATAACAAAAACAATTGTATATAAATCATACACAAACGACATCTTTATTTTATTTTAACAAAAGTAGATACACGTCTTGTTCCATTCAAATCGTACAAACTAGAGTTTATTACACATTACATATCAAATGTAAACACTACTAGTTCCTCTGCTATGCACGTAATCACCACTCTCACCTCGATCTCTCATCCTCTGCGTGACCCTGATCCTGTCCCACCTGTTGTCATGCACACATACAGATACAACAACCGCCGGATACTCCGGTGAGAACAAATCCCAGTATAAAACATGTATACATGCATGTTATGCAAGGAAATACAAAATCGTGATACATGAATAAGTAATCGTAACACATATTATTGGAAACAGATAACACATCTTCGACTCTTATTCTTGACTCGATTCATATCTAACTCTAGGGATCCCGGTGTGAAAAAGATGTAACAAGTCTCCCACCTACCCACCCAATCGTGGTGGCGGAACGTCTTATTCCTAGACTTCGGCCCTGTCTGTATCGAACATCTACAACCGGAGTCGATCTTCTCCTGTGCTTCGATACCACCGAACGTCTAGAACTTGGCAATTCTGCCAATGACTCTCCTATCTCAATGCTTATACATAAATCAACATAAAGCACAGGTATAGCAAGGTATTAAAATCTAGTATGTGATTTTGGGAAACTCGCATCAAATCTAACTCGAGTTGTATCTTCCCGAATCAACATGAATTATATCTTTCTTGTCGTAGTTTCGGTTTAATAAGTCGAAGTCTTGAAATATCGATATCAAATATGTCAACACAGATCTTCAACGACATGTATAAATGTACCATATCAACCTCTAACTCAAAGGAACAAACATATGGATCAATATTCAATCTCGGTATATTCCGACGGCGTAACGGCGTAATCTCGCGATACCGGTCAACTCAATTATCAATAATCATTATCAATAACTCATAATCATCTCAAATATATTACATCATCTCAAAATCTACATAACTCAACTCAAGACATGCTGAAATTTATACAAAAATCGCATATCATAACCGTTCTTCGATCTGGTTGCGAATAAACGTTCCCAATAATCACAAAAACAAATAGTAACAATCAAACTCTGATTTCCCCAATCATCTCAACTTCAAAACATGCTGAATGTATTAATACTTACATCCTTTTGAAGCTAATAATAAGAGGGGCACAAATATAGACTCGTATTCAAATTCGGTTGGCCGGATCTTGCGAAACCATCAATCTAAGCTAGGGTGCACTTGAAGGAAATTCTGAAGCTTTTCTTGTTTCTCTCTCGTCCATATCAAGCTGGGAATGAAGATAACACATTATATATGCATGGCGAGGACACATGGCTTATTCTTTGGTCTGCACGTCTCGCGCATATGCGCGACACCAATCGGCGCATATGCGCGAGACCTACGGGTCTCGGAATTTCTCTTTTTGCAGCTCGCGCATACGCGCGCCCTTTTTCCGCGCATATGCGCGAGGTTCTCTGGACTTAACATTTTGAAGCACACCTCCTCGCGCATATGCGCGCCCTGTCTCGCGCACATGCGAGAGGTCTTCTGCTTGACTCGCGCATCTGCGCCCATCAGTGTCGCGCATATGCACGAGGAGTACTGTCCTCGCACACATTTTGTATATTTTCTCGTCTTTTCCGGTCCGATACAATACATCTAATAGCACATCAATTATCAACCAATCATGTCCGATTATAATAACCAAATTCTCGGGCCATACATTTCTCCCCCCCAAGGATATGATTTCGTCCCCGAAATCACAGGCGATTAAAACATATCAATAAGAAGGTATGATAAAATTGTATCGAAAACTCACATTAGCGAAATAACTCTGGGAATCTCTGTCTCATATCTGACTCAGTCTCCCAGGTAGCTTCTTCAATGCCATATTTCACCAGCGGAATTGTCTTCGTTCTGAGTTGTTTGTCCTTCCGATCAATAATCTGAATCGGCTGCTCAAAATAACTCAAAGTTTCATCAAGTTCGGCCTCGTTAGGCTGAAGAATATGGGAAGTATCTTGCAGATATTTCCGTAGCATCGACACATGAAAAACATCATGTATCCCGGATAACGAAGGAGGAAGAGCCAGTCAATATGCACGATCGCCTATCTTTTCAAGAATTTCGTACGGACCGATGTATCTAGGAGACAACTTACCGTGTTTGCCAAATCTGACAACACCTTTGAGAGGTGAGATCTTCAGGAATACTCTGTCTCCCTGTTCAAACACTAACGGTCGACGACGTACATTCGCATATTTGGCTTGTCTATCCTGAGCCGTCTTCATTCTTTTCTGGATCAGTCTTCCTTTATCAGTCATTTCTCGGATCATATCAGGCCCAAGCTCTGGTACTTCTGAGATGTCATCCCAATACAGCGGAGATCTGCACTTCTTTCCATATAAAGCCTCAAACGGTGCCATCTCGATGTTCGTCTGATAGCTGTTGTTGTACGAGAAGTCACAAAGAGGGAGTGAATCTTGCCAACTAGTGCCAAAATCTAGCACTACAGCTCTTAGCATATCCTCTAAGGTCTGGATAGTCTGCTCTGACTGTCCGTCTATCTAGGGATGGTAATAAGTATTCAGGTACATTGTCGTACCTAAAGCCTGCTGCAGACTGTGCCAAAAGTGTGAAGTGAATCATGGATCACGATCTGATACGATTGACTTCGGCACACCATGCAATCTGACTATCTCTCTGACATATATCTCTGCCATCTGATCATATCGATACGTAATTCTGTATGGAATAAAACATGCTGATTTGGTCATTCTGTCTATCACAACCCAAATCGCATCACAACCCCGGGATGATCGTGGTAACTTCGTAACAAAGTCCATGGAAATGTGATCCCATTTCCATTCAGGAATAGATAAACTCTGAAGTAAACCTCCNGATCATGTTCTATATGTAAATAACCGTCTTGTGGTGCCAGATGTTACAGATTTGAAACAACAAATTCTATCAGAAGCGCACTGTAGTCGGTTCAGTATTCATCCTTGTGGCAGAAAGATGTACAACGATCTAAAAACACAGTTTTGGTGGAAAAAGATGAAATCAGACATTGCAGAGTTTGTGTCAAACTATTTGAATTGCCAACAGGTGAAGGCCGAGAGAAAGGACCCCGGAGGTTTACTTCAGAGTTTATCTATTCCTGAATGGAAATGGGATCACATTTCCATGGACTTTGTTACGAAGTTACCACGATCATCCCGGGGTTGTGATGCGATTTGGGTTGTGATAGACAGAATGACCAAATCAGCATGTTTTATTCCATACAGAATTACGTATCGATATGATCAGATGGCAGAGATATATGTCAGAGAGATAGTCAGATTGCATGGTGTGCCGAAGTCAATCGTATCAGATCGTGATCCATGATTCACTTCACACTTTTGGCACAGTCTGCAGCAGGCTTTAGGTACGACAATGTACCTGAATACTTATTACCATCCCTAGATAGACGGACAGTCAGAGCAGACTATCCAGACCTTAGAGGATATGCTAAGAGCTGTAGTGCTAGATTTTGGCACTAGTTGGCAAGATTCACTCCCTCTTTGTGAATTCTCGTACAACAACAGCTATCAGACGAACATCGAGATGGCACCGTTTGAGGCTTTATATGGAAAGAAGTGCAGATCTCCGCTGTATTGGGATGACATCTCAGAAGTACCAGAGCTTGGGCCTGATATGATCCGAGAAATGACTGATAAAGGAAGACTGATCCAGAAAAGAATGAAGACGGCTCAGGATAGACAAGCCAAATATGCGAATGTACGTCGTCGACCGTTAGTGTTTGAACAGGGAGACAGAGTATTCCTGAAGATCTCACCTCTCAAAGGTGTTGTCAGATTTGGCAAACACGGTAAGTTGTCTCCTAGATACATCGGTCCGTACGAAATTCTTGAAAAGATAGGCGATCGTGCATATTGACTGGCTCTTCCTCCTTCGTTATCCGGGATACATGATGTTTTTCATGTGTCGATGCTACGGAAATATCTGCAAGATACTTCCCATATTCTTCAGCCTAACGAGGCCGAACTTGATGAAACTTTGAGTTATTTTGAGCAGCCGATTCAGATTATTGATCGGAAGGACAAACAACTCAGAACGAAGACAATTCCGCTGGTGAAATATGGCATTGAAGAAGCTACCTGGGAGACTGAGTCAGATATGAGACAGAGATTCCCAGAGTTATTTCGCTAATGTGAGTTTTCGATACAATTTTATCATACCTTCTTATTGATATGTTTTAATCGCCTGTGATTTCGGGGACGAAATCATATCCTTGGGGGGGAGAAATGTATGGCCCGAGAATTTGGTTATTATAATCGGACATGATTGGTTGATAATTGATGTGCTATTAGATGTATTGTATCGGACCGGAAAAGACGAGAAAATATACAAAATGTGTGCGAGGACAGTACTCCTCGTGCATATGCGCGACACTGATGGGCGCAGATGCGCGAGTCAAGCAGAAGACCTCTCGCATGTGCGCGAGACAGGGCGCGCATATGCGCGAGGAGGTGTGCTTCAAAATGTTAAGTCCAGAGAACCTCGCGCATATGCGCGGAAAAAGGGCGCGCGTATGCGCGAGCTGCAAAAAGAGAAATTCCGAGACCCGTAGGTCTCGCGCATATGCGCCGATTGGTGTCGCGCATATGCGCGAGACGTGCAGACCAAAGAATAAGCCATGTGTCCTCGCCATGCATATATAATGTGTTATCTTCATTCCCAGCTTGATATGGACGAGAGAGAAACAAGAAAAGCTTCAGAATTTCCTTCAAGTGCATCCTAGCTTAGATTGATGGTTTCGCAAGATCCGGCCAACCGAATTTGAATCCGAGTCTATATTTGTGCCCCTCTTATTATTAGCTTCAAAAGGATGTAAGTATTAATACATTCAGCATGTTTTGAAGTTGAGATGATTGGGGAAATCAGAGTTTGATTGTTACTATTTGTTTTTGTGATTATTGGGAACGTTTATTCGCAACCAGATCGAAGAACGGTTATGATATGCGATTTTTGTATAAATTTCAGCATGTCTTGAGTTGAGTTATGTAGATTTTGAGATGATGTAATATATTTGAGATGATTATGAGTTATTGATAATGATTATTGATAATTGAGTTGACCGGTATCGCGAGATTACGCCGTTACGCCGTCGGAATATACCGAGATTGAATATTGATCCATATGTTTGTTCCTTTGAGTTAGAGGTTGATATGGTACATTTATACATGTCGTTGAAGATCTGTGTTGACATATTTGATATCGATATTTCAAGACTTCGACTTATTAAACCGAAACTACGACAAGAAAGATATAATTCATGTTGATTCGGGAAGATACAACTCGAGTTAGATTTGATTCGAGTTTCCCAAAATCACATACTAGATTTTAATACCTTGCTATACTTGTGCTTTATGTTGATTTATGTATAAGCATTGAGATAGGAGAGTCATTGGCAGAATTGCCAAGTTCTAGACGTTCGGTGGTATCGAAGCACAGGAGAAGATCGACTCCGGTTGTAGATGTTCGATACAGACAGGGCCGAAGTCTAGGAATAAGACGTTCCGCCACCACGATTGGGTGGGTAGGTGGGAGACTTGTTACATCTTTTTCACACCGGGATCCCTAGAGTTAGATATGAATCGAGTCAAGAATAAGAGTCGAAGATGTGTTATCTGTTTCCAATAATATGTGTTACGATTACTTATTCATGTATCACGATTTTGTATTTCCTTGCATAACATGCATGTATACATGTTTTATACTGGGATTTGTTCTCACCGGAGTATCCGGCGGTTGTTGTATCTGTATGTGTGCATGACAACAGGTGGGACAGGATCAGGGTCACGCAGAGGATGAGAGATCGAGGTGAGAGTGGTGATTACGTGCATAGCAGAGGAACTAGTAGTGTTTACATTTGATATGTAATGTGTAATAAACTCTAGTTTGTACGATTTGAATGGAACAAGACGTGTATCTACTTTTGTTAAAATAAAATAAAGATGTCGTTTGTGTATGATTTATATACAATTGTTTTTGTTATTAAAATCAAAATTTTGACCCAAATTTTCTAGCAAAGATCAAATTAATCTCAAAGATAATTGAGTTAGAGCCCGGGTCCCCACAATTTTTATCTCATGCTTGTCAACAATATTGTAGATATTATAATCAACTTTCTACAGGTCCAAGAATCATCTTAATCCCATTTGCAACGCCAACTTTATTCTTGTTTTATCGAACCTGTAAAAAATAGTAAAAACTTGAAATTACACAACAACTTATATTTTATACAATTTATTATAAAACATATAATATTTAAAAATTTAATAAAACAAAAACTATATAATTATATTATAAAACATTTAATTAATGTACAATTTTTATGTTTATCACAACTCCCAACCAGCTTATTACTAGTCCCTAGCAATTTAAGCGTTAATAGCAATACAAAACATATTGATTAATTTAAATAGAAATGTAATCAAAACTATCTAAGTGTTTAAATTAAATTTGAAAACTGTCAAAGTTATATCAAGATCATCATAATTATAATTTATGAAATAATTTGATATGATCAATTCAAAGCTTATTTCATGTAGTTAAATGTACACGGCCTTCAGAAATTCTTAGCAAGAGTCTCAACTCCATATCCTCACAGGTTAATAAATGTTTCAATTTATGGCAACGATTTCTCTCATGGAGTTGGAATACAGATAAATGCTCAGAAAAATGGTTTACAGAATGCAGACAGACAAACGAGCCAAACTAATCAAAAGATAGAAAATCCATTGATTCAAAATCTAGTTGTTCTTATTATATATTTTTTCCTGATATTTTTTTTTCATAACATCATGGAATCAGACTAAGTTTATGCTCTTGACCACATATTTATTTAATTTGTACAATAAAATTCTCTCTTTTTTTTGTTTTATGAGAGATATATGGATCGTAGCATATAACTTAAAAATTACATAGATCTTCAATATCTTTCTTTTTGTATTTTTCTCCTTTTTTTTAGGAAATTTTATTTTTTTTTCAAAATAAGAACTCAAAATCTAAACAATAGATAGTCTCTCTCATGATCAATAAAGGCTCGAAAGCTGTTTTCTCAGTCCTCTCCACTCACTCACAAAATATGTGTGACTTTAAAATTTTAGGCACTCCTTTAAGATTTATCTTGGGCCATATACTTTAATACCTGATTATATCACAATGGTTAATCACTCAAAAAGATTTCATAAATCATTTTTTTATATTGATCAGAATATTAAAATTGACTTTTTTTTTCAAATAAAAATTTAAACATTCTTAAATAGATTAATGCATGTTCTAATTTAAATCTTTCAAACATGTAATGTATGATATTTTTGCAAAAATTACTAAGATACAAACATTAAACATGATTTTATTTTAAAATAATATATATATATATTATATTTATTTTTTAAAATTTTTTTTTTAATAATTTTTTTTACTTTTT
>NW_027357047.1:0-2401 GCF_012295235.1 Primulina huaijiensis | reverse complement strand
CCCCAAGGAGATACACTCGGTCTGATATATCCCTTGGCCAGCAAATCTTCAAGCTGTTCTTTCAATTCTTTCAACTCTATCGGTGCCATTCTATAAGGAGCTCGAGAAATAGGAACCGTACCTGGTACTAGGTCGATACAAAAATCTAACTCTCTGACTGGAGGCAATCCCGGAATCTCATCGGGGAACACATCTGCAAACTCGCAAACCACTGGCAGATCTGCCAATGCTGGGCTCGATTTCAGTAAATCTACTGAATAGACCAGGAACCCTTCTGCTCCTTTCTGGAGTAATCGAGTCATAGACAATACTGAAATCAAAGGAATCCTAGCTCTAGACCCTTTGCCGTAGAACTTCCACTCTTCAGCCATCTCTGGTCTGAATTTAACAATCTTGTGGAAACAGTCTACTGTCGCTCTGTACTTGGTTAGCATGTCGATACCAATAATGCAATCAAAATCAGATAACCCAAGTACAATACAGTCTAAATCTATCTCATGCCCATCATATTGTAGTAAACACGATCTAACTGATGTCACTGATATCAACCCCGTCCCCAAAGGAGAAGACATAGACACTACAGTAGACAACGACTCAATAGGCAATGCATATGTCAATGCAAAAAGCTCAGATAAGAATGTATGTGATGCACCTGTGTCTATCAGTACATAAGCCGGATAACCGCAAAGAGAACAGTTACCTGCTATAATGTCATCAGAGGCATCATGAGCCTGCTCTTCTGTCAACGCAAACACTCGAGCCTGCTGTCTCGACGGCTGGCTCACCGTCTGGCTACCCCTAGCTCTGGGTTGTGTCGATGTAGGGGCTGGCTGGAATGAATGAACAGCTGAAGCTTGCCTCTCAGGCTGAGCTACAGAGCCAGATGCTCCTACAGTCTGAGTCTGCTGTGTACCTCTCTGTGGACAGACCCTGGCGAAGTGGCCCTGCTGTCTGCAAATGTTGCAGCGACCCATCACGCCCTGACACTGTTCGGTGGCATGTCTACCTCCACAAGAACTATAGTAAACCCCTGTATACTCTGATCTCTGGCCCGACACTGTCTGTCTCGGCCCACTGGAGCTCGACGAACTGCTCCTTGATTTCTTGAACTGCTTCCCTTTCACTTTCAAACTGTCTTTCCTCCCGCTGCTGCCACCACCACTCTCGAATCTGGGAGGTGGTTGCTGATACTGACCCAAAGGCTGGGGTGGTCTAGGAGTCTGAGTGGTATAAGAAGTGCTTCGTTGCCTAAGCAACCCGGCTTCTGCTCCCTTCGCCCTGTTCAAGGCATCAGAAAAAGTGCTGGGTCGTCCCGTGTTCCCCAAAGTAAAGACGTCAGGGTTTAAGCCATTGATGAACTGATCCGCGACGGCTTCATCACTTCCTGCTACATGTGGCGCAAATCGGAGCAAGGAAGAAAACTTGGCAACGTATTCTTCAATGTTCCACTGCCCCTGTCGTAAGTTTGCAAATTCTGCCCCTTTGTCTTTTCGATACGACACTGGAAAGAAACGTTGGTAAAACTCATCTTTAAATACCTTCCAAGTAATATCGATACCTCGATGCTCCAATGCTCTTTTCGTGGTAAGCCACCAACTCTTCGCCACTTCTTGCAACTGATGCCCTATTAATTTCACTCTTCTTTCATCTGTATAGGCAAGAGATTCAAACAGCATCTCGATATCGTCTAGCCAACTCTCACAATCCACTGCAGTCTCAGTACCCTTCAAGGTCGGAGGATGAAATGACTGAAACCGCTTTAACAAAGTCTCCATCGGTGTAGCGGTCACATCCATTGGGTCGTTGGAGGTACTGCCCTGTTCTGGTGCCCGACCTGCTACTGGTTGCAGTACTCGTCGAGGAGGCATATCTGATTATCAAACGGATTAGTATACAGTCTACATAATCTGTCTCAGCCCTCCTCTGATCATATACCTCTGATTCAGAATCGGTTCTGATTCAGTCTTGGCAAGTAAATGCTGTGATCAACTCAGACAACAATACAACATATTATCGTGAAAGCAATAAATCATGACGTGTGCTAGCATGATATAAGCAAGGAAGACGACTCGATCTACCCCGCTCACTCTCTTCTATCTCAGTCTATACAGAACCTACAGCTCTGATACCACATGTTGTGGGGACCCGGGCTCTAACTCATTTATCTTTGGGATTAAATGGATCTTTGCTAAAAAATGTGGGTCAAAAATTTGCTTTTAACATAACACACATACATAAAATTTATTTCATTTCATTAAAAGCAAATACACGTCTCGTTTCGTTCATACAATCAAACTAGTGTTTAAAAGTATTAATACATGTCTAATACAACAACTAGTTTCTTCTGCTACGCTCCTGATCACCACGCTATCACCTCTCAATCATCCTCGTCTCGACCCTG
>NW_027357046.1:0-1136 GCF_012295235.1 Primulina huaijiensis | reverse complement strand
TATCCTGATATTTTATCATATTTATGATATTTTGAGCATTTTTTTTTCTTTTTTCAGGAAATGTCTCCCCAATTCCGCACTCATGCCCAAGCTGCAATCCACATGAAGCAGCTAGCCATTGATAATCAGTCGCGCCTGATAAAGCGCCTTAGAGCCAGACTAGGTGAGAGAAGACGGGAGAATGCGATCTTAGCCACAGAGAAAGAGGTAATACGAACCCAACTTAACAACGCTATCTATCAGGGAGAGTTGGTAAGAGGAGATAACATGGATTTGAGGGACGGTATAGAACACGGCTTGTATCGAGAGCAAAAGCTGCATGAAGACATCGACCGATACCGAAAAGAATTGGAAGAAGAAAAACAGCAAAATGCCAGGAGCAAGAAGAGACTGGAAAATTTAAGTGAGGCTATAAACAGCATTTCAAAGGTGAACCATCATTTGGCTCAAGATCAAGCAGAATAAGAGGGATTACGAACTGCGCCACCAGCTTACCATTGATATGTTGGACGAGGCAGAGGCAGACGTTCAAGGATGGAAGACACAAGTGGCCCAGCTTAATGCAGAAAATGCCCAGCTCACTCATATGGTAGAGCTACTTCAGGAAGGAGAGCCGGAGGAAGAGCCGGAAGAGGAAGAGCCGATAGAGATTGAGGAGCCTATAGCTGCCATTGGGGATGGAGAGATAGAGGATTAAGCTAGGATGTCTTAATGATTTTGTCCTAGGAGTTTATTTTACTTTTCCGTTGTTGCTATTTCATTCAGTACGACTTTTAATTCTTTTAGATTGGTCATGTTCATTTTAGTTCTTTTGAGAAATCAATAAAATATTTTATTTGTTCCATTGATTTCAATTTATTTCCGCACAATCTATTGCATGAACTATACTCGTTCAATAAATTCTTAGAACTCGTAATTGAAGGAAATGGCCGGCAGACCCCCGAGACAGAATCGGAACCCGCGTTATGCGAATACTGACCGCGAAGGCGGACAGGAGAACGAGCAAGGAAATGGACCCCCGCCTGCAATCAACGTGAGCCGAGCTGATCTTATGGCCATAGCCACCATTGTAGCGACAACACTGCAAGGACTGGGAAATCAGAACGCTAATCAGCCACCACCACCTCCACCACCAA
>NW_027357045.1:0-235 GCF_012295235.1 Primulina huaijiensis | reverse complement strand
TTTTAGTACAATCATATACTAGTGTTTAAAAAATCCAGTACACGTTTGGTACAAAACAACTAGTAATCTGCTATGCCCGAAATCACCACAATATCTTGATCTCTCATCTTGCTCGCGACCCTGATCCTGCCCCACCTGTTGTTATGTACACATACAGACACAATTAAATCCCAGTATAAAGCATGGTATGCATGCATGTCATGCAATTAAATACAAAATCATAATATATGTATCA
>NW_027357044.1:0-217 GCF_012295235.1 Primulina huaijiensis | reverse complement strand
ATGGAGAGCAAATACCCTACCTTGGGTAGGCAGATTCCTCTGAGGTCACTGCGGTAGCACGTGGTCTGGGCGGGCTACCACATTTGTAACACTTCCCAGAGCCATACATACATACTCCAGGATGGCGGCGTGAGCATTTAGGACAGATCGGATGCTCAATAGGCTTAGGGAGTGCGCGTCCCCGCTGCGGCTGCTGCTGCTGGTGGCCTCTGTTTCT
>NW_027357043.1:0-741 GCF_012295235.1 Primulina huaijiensis | reverse complement strand
TTTCCCAGTATCGTACCGAAAGGACAAGGGTGCAGAGTTTGCCAATCTGAAACAAGGTAATCTGAATATTGAAGAATATGTGACCAAATTCTCTACCTTGCTCCGTTTTGCTCCTCATGTGGCTGAGAATGATGAAGTTGTAGCTGATCAGTTCATCAATGGATTGAATCTTGAGATTTTTACACTGGTAAATGCAGGGCGACCAAATAATTTTGCTGATGCTTTGAACAGAGCAAAGGGAGCTAAAGCAGGCTTGATCAAACAGAGAGGAACTTCATATGTTGCTTAGACATNTCCCAGATTTGATAGTGGCGGTAGAAGCAGTGGAAAGAAAGATAACCTGAAAGCCCGATGGAAATAGTTTTAGAAATCTGGAAGTAGTTCATCTAGCTCCAGTGTCTCCAGACAGACTGGTTTGGGTCAGACTTATACAGGGGTCTATTGCAGAACATGTGGAGGAAGACATCCAACAGAGCAATACCAAGGAGTGCTTGGTAGTTGCAACATCTGTCGACAGCCGGGACACTTTGCCAGAGTCTGTCCACAACATGGTTCTCAAAGATCCCACGGAGCAGAATCATCTGGATCAGTGGCTCAGGCTGATAGACGATCATCTGCGGTTCACTCTTTCCAGCCACCATCTACCCAGTCACAGCCGAGGCCAGGAGGAAGCCAGACTGTTAGCCAACCTCCGAAACAGCAGGCCAGAGTGTTTGCATTGACTGAGGAACAGGCCCAGGA
>NW_027357042.1:0-215 GCF_012295235.1 Primulina huaijiensis | reverse complement strand
TAAATAAAAATAATTTACTAGAAAACTAACCTCTTGTAGTTTTTCCTTTTTTCGCGAATTCGAGATGCGTAGAAACCACAGCCTTCCAGTACGATCCTTACTATCAACGGTAGTGTGTGGGCACTCAAAAACACAAAAGCTAGAAATCAAACTTTTATTTTATTCTCTAATCTATTTTCAACTCATGAACAAGTAGAGAATGAGTTGTATATTTT
>NW_027357041.1:0-2385 GCF_012295235.1 Primulina huaijiensis | reverse complement strand
ACTAATTTGCACTCACAAAATTCACTTAGAAGAAAATGCAAAAAACATTTCAACAACCACAAAGGAGATTAAATTCACACATGAAAGATGTTGTGAAAATTGAAGTTCTCAAACTACTTGATGTTAGAATTATATACCCTATTTCCGATAGTAATTGGATAAGTCCAACACAAGTAGTTCAAAATAAATCTGGCATCACAGTGATAAAAAATGAAAAAGGTGAATTGTTAACAAGTCGAGTCCCATCTAGTTGGCGGATATGTATTGATTATAAAAAATTAAATGACGCCACAAGAAAATATCATTTTCCATTACAATTTTTGGATCAAATTTTAGAAAGAATAGCATGTCATCCCTACTACTGTTTTCTTGATGGATATTCAGGCTATTATCAAATTCTCATTGCACTAAAAGATCAAGATAAAACTACATTCACATGTCCTTTTGGAACATTTGCATTCAGAAGGATGCCATTTGGTTTATGCAATGCCTCAGCAACATTTCAAAGATGTATGTTAAGCATTTTTAGAGACATGGTTGAAAATTGTTTGGAGATTTTCATGGATGATTTAACTGTTTTTGGGAATACATTTGATAATTATATTTAAAATTTGGAAAATTTTTTAAAAATATGTGAGGAAAAGGTCTTATTTTAAATAGAGAAAAATGTCATTACATGATTATTTCTGGGATTGTTTTGGGACAAGTCGAGTCATCTCATTGAATTGAAGTTGATAAAGCAAAAGTTGATGTCATTGCCAATTTACCCCCTCCAAAAACCATTAAAGAAATTCGCTCATTTTTGGGACATGCTGGATTTTATAGGAGGTTTATAAATGACTTTAGTTTAATCTCTAAACCCATTTGTAACCTCTTAACAAAAGACAGTGCATTTGAGTGGACTCAAGAATGTCAAAATGCTTTTGATAAAATCATTCGACATTTAACATCAGCTCCTATCATGCAACCTCCTGATTGGTCTTTACCATTTGAAATCATGTGCGATGNGAACCGAGAATGTCGTAGCCGATCATTTATCGAGACTAGTAACAGGATCATCTTGTGAAATGACACCAATTAACGATAATTTTCCTGATGAACATCTATTTTCAGTTACTACTACACCTTGGTTTGCTAACATAGTAAATTTTCTTGTGACAGGAAAAATGCCACCGCAATGGAGTTCTCAAGATAAAAGAAAATTTTTGAATGAGGTAAAAAACTTTTATTGGGATGATCCGTATCTGTTCAAGTATTGTCCGGATCAAATTTTTTGACGTTGCATACCCGACAATGAGGTAAGTAGTGTCATTAAATTTTGTCATTCAGAAGCATGCGGAGGACATTTTTCTTCAAAGAAAACAGCTGCAAAAATCCTGCAGTGTGGATTTTATTGGCCCACTTTGTTTAAAGACACCCACGAAATCTGCAAGATTTGTGAAAATTCTCAAAAATTGGGTGCAATTTCAAAAAGAAACATGATGTCTTTGAATCCTATTATTGAAATTGAAATCTTTGATTGTTGGGGAATAGATTTTATGGGACCTTTTCCACCGTCGTTTGGATACTTGTATATTTTAGTTGCAGTTGATTATGTTTCCAAATGGATAGAGACAATTCCATGTCGGACAAATGATCATAAAATCGTCATCAAATTTTTTTAAAAAATATTTTTAGTAGATTTGGAATTCCTCGAGCCATGATAAGTGATGGGGGAACTCATTTTGTTAATAAACATTTGCTTCATTAATGAAAAAATATGGTATTACTCACAAAGTAACTACTCCTTATCATACTCAAACAAATGGACAAGTTGAATTAGCTAATAGGGAGATAAAGCAAATTTTGGAAAAAACTGTTAACTCAAATAGAAAAGATTGGTCTCTGCGACTTAATGATGCACTTTTGGCATATCGAACAGCTTTTAAAACATCATTGAATATGTCTCCCTATAGGTTAGTTTATGGAAAATATTGTCATTTGCCTGTGGAACTGGAACATAAAGCTTATTGGGCGATCAAAACTTTAAATTCAAGCATGGATGATGCCAACAAATTGCGTAAATTGCAACTTAATGAACTTGATGAACTCAGAAATGACGCATATGAGAATTCAAGGATTTATAAAGCAAAAATCAAATCATTTCATGATAAAACAATTTTTAGAAAATCTTTTGAGATTGATAAAAAAGTTTTGCTTTATAATTCGCGACTTCACATATTACAAAGAAAATTACGATCAAGATGGACAGGCCCATATGTTGTAAAGTATGTGTATACTTATGGAGCTGTGGACATTGAAAATCCTAAAAATGGTGATGTTTTTAAAGTTTCCTTAATATTTTTATTTTCACGGTTAAATGGCGGATAACGGTACTCCGTGACT
>NW_027357040.1:0-430 GCF_012295235.1 Primulina huaijiensis | reverse complement strand
TAGTAACTTAAGAGAATTTTATTTGACGTTTGTCTATGTGTATTCAATTTAAGTACTTTTTACTTTTGATTTTGGTATAATTCACTATTCTGTTAATTTTATTTTTATTGTTTTTCATTTTGAATGATAGTTGGATGAAAAATATTTTTACTGATTTATCATTTAAGAGAGCTGTCATTATGTCGCAGATTGAAAAATGTCATATAAATAAGTGAATATATATGATTTATTGTCATGATGTATTTTTATGTATTGTGTTTTGATATATTTAGATTGATAAATACTTATACACATGATGTTATTCAAACGATTTTAAACATTATCTAATTCTCATTATTATCTTTTTCATTATTAGTCACCCACGTGCATCGCACGTGTACATTCTTAGTATGAAAAATATACCGGATGGAATGATATTTGTCGTGTTAAT
>NW_027357039.1:0-250 GCF_012295235.1 Primulina huaijiensis | reverse complement strand
AGGCGATTATCACACCTATCAATTACTTGTTTCAAAGATCGGGATGAAATCAAAGATCTCGTGGGCGGGATCGTATCACTTGCTATCGATGTGGTACTGCAGGCCATATTGCTAAAGACTGTTCGAGAGGATCGAGTAAGGAGAAGGTGCAGGGTCACATCTTCACCATGACGAAAGAAGGTATAAACCCTGATTCTTCTGTGAACTCTAGCACTATCTTAATTTCAGGCAGAGTAGCTACGACATTGAT
>NW_027357038.1:0-355 GCF_012295235.1 Primulina huaijiensis | reverse complement strand
GATAGGTACATTTCTTAACACACTATGTATGACATTTTGTGGTTTGTATTTGCTACACAAAGATATGGAGGTGGCCGAATTTTTACATAAAAAATTTGATTTTTAAACTTCAGTTGCGCTTCCGGTCACCGTAACCGATCCCCTTTCAAGTGGTATCCGAGCTATGGTTACGATTTTGTGTAGCATTTGCAAGATATTATATTGAGATTGATTTCTAACCGCATGAGTGTAATTTTTGCAACCAAAACCGAGGCATCTTGTGGGGTGTTTCGGGCAGCATGTTGCTGCCCGTTTCGGGCAGCTCGGGCTCCCCATTTCGGGCAGCAAGGGCAGCCCGAGGGGCTGCCCAAACAGC
>NW_027357036.1:0-8471 GCF_012295235.1 Primulina huaijiensis | reverse complement strand
TTAAAAAATAATCATGAATTAAATCGCATATTTAATCAACATTAATAGTGTTTTGTCTTGTTTAATTGTTGCTTTAACAAAAGCAATAAAGGTGCCTCCCAGGAAAATAAAATCGGGCATTAACCGGGAGCACAGTACTGTGTTGATATTATTTTCCATTAAAAATCTGGCAATATTGTCCTCGATTCTGCATAATTTGCAGTCCCACTAGAAAGTAATCAACGTCCAGCTTTCTTAGTTAGGTAATATTAATAAAAATCCAAGTAACACAAAACATGCCCAAGGAGACGTAATTGAAGACAACCAGCATACAGAGGTAACACGAGATTTTTTTAATAAAATATAATTATATGTATATCGGTGAATTTTGCACTAAAAGTTTATGTTCAAATATTTTTTTTTTTTTATAGTATCATGTCCAAAGTCTCGATGAATCCATATTTTTACAGAATTTATATCGCACATACGCCACCTATTAATTAATGTAATAAAATATATTATATTATAATTATAATTATAAAAAAATGTTTAGTTTGCTATTTTTTGGAAAAATGATTGTGATTTTTCATCCACCATATTAATAATGCCATTTTCTTCCCTAACTTTTGGCTTCACGTTTTTCGATGATCACTTTGATTTTATGTCAACTGCTTGTTGCATACATAGAGAGACAAATCAAGCCAGCTAATGATTTGTCTTAATAGAGGTCCAAATTGCTTTCATTATTGGTATTTATCATTTATCTCTTCACTCAGTCGATTATGTCAGTTATATCACATTAGATCAATCCGTTAATGAGATGCTAGTCTTATGTTATTATTCAAATTTCATATCCAATAATCTTTATTTATTCGCAAATGCGAGATTAAAAAAATTATAGAGTTAATAAAATGCTAGCCTTATGTCATTATTCAAACTTCATATCCAATAATTTTTATTTATTCGCAAATGCAGATTAAAAAAAATCATAGAATTTGCTATGACCATTCCGTGTAATTAGGATTTTGTTAAAGATTTTATGTAGAGTTAGTTGAGAAAAAACATATTCCAATTTTTAGATATTGTTTCTATATACAGGGTATATTTCTTTTTTCACACGTCAAAAATTTATGATTCAATGTCTATATTTTATATTATATTATATACTATTTTATCAATCTAGCCCTACTCCCGTTACACAAAATATTTTTTCTTTTTAGAACACTCATTAAATAAGGTAAAATAGAAAATTTAATTGTGAACTTTGATTTTCCAATAATTTTTTAAAATTTTTTTGAAGAAGGAAGTAAATATTTGGAATTTAGAGTTGAGAACTCCCAATTTAAAATAATTATTTCGACATGCTAAGAAGTAAGAGCCTCATGATCAATTATGATGGAGAAGTACTCGTCTCTATCATTTACGACTTTTAGGCACACGATATGATGAGGTAAAAAAAAAATAAAAAAGACTATTACATTCATCCCAAATTATTGGCTTCTTAGAAAACAATAAACGAGTCGTACATTTAGATAAAAAAAAAAAATTCTAACAATCCTTGTTTTTTCAAAATAAAGACTAAGAAAATCTTGTGATTGCCAACAATGGAGACCTCATTTCAAGAAAATGTTGGGCCTGAAATATTAATCAGGTTAAAGTAAAGAAGTTTCTTTGAGAAAGATCATGTAATGTGTGGTGTAAAGATGGTGGGGCTCTAGGATTATCTTCGGAAATGTACTTTTTATATTTTTGTGATCTTTTCGAAAGAATTATTAGCCAATGCATGTCGTTTTCCCATTGTCACCCACCATCGATTGACAAATCAACTGCGAAACACAGGTTAAGGCTACTGTGCAAACGACTGGAACAAAATTTTAGCTTGGAAATTATTTCACACAGCTCATTTCGAGTTTTTTTTTTAAAAAAAAGGTGACATCCCATCATGCGTTTTCTTAATGAAACGTCGGGTAAAAGTAAGTAACGATAAGATAAAAATAAAAGATTTGGAGAAATAACACCGCCAAGAAAACGACGCTTTCAATCGATTGCAAACCTCATGCATGTGCAATAGACTTCTGAAAAAAGTGCCAAAAACCATAATCTTTAGGCACGATATCTTATAATCTTCACCACGACTTTTCATTCAAATAAATTTTCAAGCTTGCAAGACGAGATAATTAATATCATTTTCAATTTTAACGATCATGGCAAGAATATTGTTCCTACTCACAAAGTACGAAAAGCTGTGTTTTTTTTTTTTATCAACAATTAAAGTGACAAAATAAAAAGCAAATATCACTTCAAAATATCAAAATTACCCAAATCACAAACTAAGGAGCTCGTAATGGACAACCAAGTTATCGATTTGATATGGTAACACCTAAGAAAGTTGCGAAGTAATAAAGGAAAAAAAATGACGGGATGGACAACTCTGAAACAAAGTAATGTATTGTTTTTACCTCACTTCCATCGCAAGGACTGTCGAATTCCAGAGTAGATAAGCACTAATGACCTCCCTATCAAGCTGACCAGAAAGAATGAAATTGCATCACTGACTTTAGCAACATCCGTTCTTACAAATGGCATGGTGATATCTGCCAGTTCAAGGAATAGACTGAAATAGTACCTCCTGCAACATTGAGAGTCATCCAACTTTTTGCTCGAAACATTGAGAGCTTGGCTTCTTAAAAACAGAAGTTGCATTGACATTTGAGAAATATAACAGCTCTTGAAATGGTAATAATTACAAAAAATAGCTAGAATTCAAAACCTGAGTTTAAGTTGAATTTCAATCAGTAGTATGTTTAGAATGACAACCAGCAACATATTATAAGAAAATGTTGCTCGCACATCTGAAGATGTGTGTATATGCACGCGCGCGCGTGTGTGTGCGTGAAATGGAGTAGAACATACCACCCAGTCAAAACCCTTAATTCCTTGATCCTTTTAAAAGGTACAGAAACCTGGTTGATCACAACAAAATGCAGTTCTGATGATACAGGTCCTGATCTCATCAAACTGAAGTGTTTCCACCAAATAAAATTTTCGGCCTCATTTGTGTAGGACTTCTCAATGGATAGGCTTCGAAGTGTGCAAAGTTCGAACCTATCTTCATATATAGATACAATTGCTGCCATGTTTTGATGCAACCATTGGTTCAATGTTCATGAGAACCAGAGATTCGCACCTTAAAATCTACAAAAACACCTATACTGTAATGCTCGCATATCTCAATGTTCTACATTCCAGATCGTACAGTTTTAGCAACTTTGGTCCCCATGTTAAAACTCATGGTAATAAACAGATCTCATTGAGTTTCTACACAACTTGGGGCCGGGTGCCTACAAAGTCATGATTCTGAATGCATGCCCAATATGACTCACACAAATTGTTCAGAATGTTATGAATAACAACTATAAACAAGAATAACCAACTGCCTTCAGTAAATGAAAAAAAAATTTAAAGGTATGGTCTAATCCAAATAATATGTGGGGAATTTGATTTTAATGAACACAAACTCATTTCTCATAAAAATCAATTACTTCATGAGAGAAGTATGGAACAACTCTTCAGAAAAGAACCATTATGATGAAAAGCATTTTCAAAGAACTTAAAAAACTGACACAAGTATCTGAAGATTTGTATAAAAATGACAGGCCAGGTGAAAGATAAATTCCACCTCATTGCGCAATCGCTGAAGTGCTCTAGTGGATAAGGTACACAAGCTCAAGCCAAGGTTGTTCATTTCATTAAACATGCTACTGTCCACAGATATAAGCTCCAAATACGTGCTTGCAATGCCATCAGCCAACGTGATCAGCAGATCTTCTAGTATTGCTACTCCATGTTGGGCAAACAAGCTATAATTGTAACATCGTCATCCTTATCAAACAAAAAGGGGCAATTCAAAAAACTGTGGATCCTTGTCCAATGCATATGCAATCTGCTTCTAAAAAGAGAATGGATTAGGCAAGCATTGCAAAAGCTATTCTCCTTGCACTATCCATTACCTGTGATTGTGTGCATCAATATACACATATCATATAAAACAACTACTTTTGCTCGAAATGCTAGAGTGTTTACAACCATTAAATAGTTGTGAGGACCCAAGAAACGATAAAAGGCAGATCCCAAGGTGCCGTATCTGATTCACTCTAACATCAAATTAAAACGAAAAATATTAGCTCCCAAAAGAACAAAAGAAAATAAAGATTTCGATAAACAACATGCAAAAGGCAGGGTAACTTAACAAAAAAATTAATAGAGACACACATGAAGAAGTTTATCAAAACAAATCTTAGGAAATCAGGAACCCATACAGCCACCCAGGCCATGTTTCTACGTGGCAATGGAAGATACAAAAGCTATCCTGAAGTTATTTTCTATTAACAATCATACTTCTGTGTGAAAGGAGATAATAAAGGAAATAAAGAAGATTCTCATTTCAAAAAGGCAACAGGGGGAACTAAAATAAATGCCCATCAATGCTTTCAAATTAAATAACCGGTTTGCAAAGAAACATTTTCAACCTTCAAAATATTTCAAACACTATTTTATTACCTGGAAGACCCAAATTTAAGGGCATATGTCAATTCCACATATAAATCCTCCTTGCCAGACTTTCTGTAATTTGAATTAGACTGTCATAGGCACCAAATTTATTGACCACCAAAGAAGGAAGTTCCTAATAGTGGAGGAAACGAAATAATATTTACGCTTATCGAAGGAATTTAGAAAGCTAATTGCAGCAATTATGTGTACCAATTATAATCATGAGGTAACAAACCTTGTCAGGTTTTCGGGACACCAGTCGAAGTTCATCTTCCAGCCATGCTTTACATAGATTATGGCTGCAATTCAGAATAATTTCAGCAAAGACAGAGGAAAAGTCCTCGGTTGACTTTGAGACACAGTTTGCAGAAATATTTGACACCTAAAGAAGAGATTTATTAACCCTCTGTTCAAACCAGAAGATTAAATATCGAAGGGGGAAAAAGTGAAAAATTACTAGCGTCTTTGGTCTGTGCAGGTACTAAGAAAAATCCAAGGAAAACTTCTTCCCCTTAACCAAAATCCTTTTAAAAAAGGTTTGCAATTCCTAACAACACAAACAAGGAATGCAAGTACACGACAACAAGAATAAAGTGCCTGCCTCTTTGTTGAACCACTGAAATGATGTCCATAGCAATCTTATTCTGGGACCCACAGCAACAGGACACAAACTAGACTGCCGTTTTGTATTGTCTCCTTCAAATTCTGAAAGTGTTTCTCTTAAATCTACCTCAACATCAATAGCAGATAAGGAATCCATAAGCTTGCCTTTCACAACATCCCACGCAAACTGCAAGTAAACCTTATTATCATTGGTCATTTCACTGCAATCAAATAAACCAAATCATAAAACGGAATATAACAGAACCCTATTAATATCTAAGCAGAATCTTACACACAAAAGATATAAACCGTGATGAGATTTCGATAGTTAACCTTCCTTACCCACCCAAGGAAGAAGAGCTTTCAGGGACGACATCATCCTGGTATCTGCTTGTCGCATTATTATTCAAGTACTTTTCACTAGGAATTGCTCCAGCAATAAACGTAAGGATCATACTCTCCAACAGGAGGACCTGGTCCGCAACAGGAACCCAGTCAGAAGAATTAGCACCATCAGCACTCACCAGGGCACCCAAGCAAATTAAGAGTCTTGGGATTTGGAATTCCATTTGACATGCTTAAGCATGGAGCAATGAGGTCGTGGGCCTTCCACAGAGATAATTGCTCAACTTTACAACTCGTACAATAAATATTCCTATAAATTATCAAGAATCGATACAAATGTAAAACATCATTTAATGAATATATAGCTCATAGTTAAATACGCTTGAGAATTTAAAATAAAAAATCCTACATATACATCTAATCCAAGTTTTCCCATGACAGCACAACATTTTCAAACAAGCACAAATACATACATGAGAAGAAATATAATCGAAGTTAAACTGAAAAGACTGATGTTTTATAGCAAATGGAAAAAAAATCTATTGGTTGACTACAACACAATTACACTTATTTCAGCAGAATGACTTCAGCGAAAAAAAGTCGATCCAAGTGATGACAAAGATTTTATGCATATTAGGAGGATACTGAACAAACTGAATATGTAAAAGAAACCTTTGAGTTGGCACATGAGAAGTTTTTGTCAGCAATAACGGCTCTTTTAAAAAAAATTCATAAGCTTGTAGCTTGGCAATGGATGGAATAATTGCACATACTGCCATGAGCAGAGTCTCTTCCTATGGATTAGCTTAATAAATGACTGGTATGCATTGTGGCAAAATGCTCAGTTCACGCCAGATTTCAAATTAGCGCCTGCAAAATTAGCAGCATTGAGAATTGCATTCATGATTCATGAATCACAAAAAACTTAAATTTTCAGGATAAAATGATGCTGCCTATGCAGACAAAGTTATAATTCAGATATCAATAGCCTAATGAAAACCCACTGTAAAATTGAATCATGTTAAGCAAGAATAAAGTGTAAGAAATATGACACATGTTAAAAGAAGTAGCGTGTACAAATTGAAATTGGCGACGGCCAAGAAAATTTATATGCGTACCATAGTTGTCAAAAGCGCGAGGCGCAAAAAAGCGCTCAAGTGTCTTGGGGCTTCAAGCGCGAAGCGCAAAGCGAAGCGCACGCTTAACGGAAAAAAGCGCAATAAACAAAATATTATCAAAAAAATCAAAATAAAATCAAAAGTCCTTGAAAATGTAATAGATGAAATATCAAATGTCATTATAATCGTCATCTTCATCTTCCAAATCTACGTCACGCCACAATAAACAAAATATTATCAAAAAAAACAAAATAAAATAAAAAGTCTTTCAAAATGTGATAGATGAAATATCAAATGTTATTTTAATCGTCATCTTCATCTTCCAAATCTACGTCATCAGCCCCATCACTTGATTTGTATCCATCAGTATCTTCTTCTTCTTCAGTTTCATCATCAATGTTGATCTCTTCTTCATCCACTTCATCCACAAGACTAGTTCGAGCTGAAGATTGCTTTTTTTTTTTGCTGAAGTGGATGATGACGCTTTTTTTGAAGTAGATTCATTTCGAGATCGAAAGTCATATGCACTTTCACTAACCCCAACCGCTTGTGCTACATCACTCCAACGCAAATCATCATCTTCAAAGACCAAATCGTTATCATCATTCTCGTTATCACTATAATCCAACTTTCACAACAACCATTCGTTACTATCATCTATTTCTGACAAAGAAATAGGATCAATCTTGTCTCGCATGGCATATCTTCGCCTCAACGCTCTGTTATATTTGATATATACCAAATCATTCAATCGTTGTTGAGATAGCCTATTTCTTTTTTTAGAATGTATCTGCCAAAAAAATAGAAAGTAAGAAGTTAGGTTCATACTCCATAATATAAAATTTAATATGTAAAAAAAACTTCTAACTTACATGTTCAAATACACTCCAATTACGTTCACAACCTAAAGAAGAACATGTGAGGTACAAAATCTTCATTGCAAATGTTTTTAATTCAGGTGTTGATGCACTATAAGAAGACCACCAATCAGCTTGAAAGTTGAAACACAAAAAAAATATAAGATTAAATTTCTTATCATTCAAAGTTTGTATCTATATTCTATACTATAAGCAATGTTTGAGAAATAAATTAATATTGCACAAAATATTATTTACCTGGTGATTTTGAAGCTCTTTGTCTAATAGCCATGGGTAAACCAAAAAGTCCTTCTGCTTTTTTGTATTTATCCAATTGATTTGTAATCTTATCTTGTAAATATTCACCTCGCACCAATCTAGCTATGCATTTGTACAGACCTTCCAACACTTCTTCATCATTTTCTATGTCACGATTTGAGTAAAAAAACTCAGGATTTAAGAAATATCCAGCCGCATGCAAAGGATGATGGAGTTGAACGTTCCATCTTTTGTCGATGATTTCAAAAATACCACGATATTTCTCTTCATTATTATTAAATGATGCAGCGATAGCTTCTTTGGCTCTGTCCATTGCCTCATAGATGTAACCCATTGGGGACCTTTTTTCACCGTTTACTAGTCGCAATACTTTCAGCAATGGGCCGCCAACTTTTAATGCAAAAACTGTAGTTTTCCAAAAAGAAGGCATCAATATCACTTCTGCTACACGTTTTCCAGCCGCCTCTTTAGAATATCGACTTTTTGCCCACTTTTCAGATGTAAACATCTTTCTCAAATTTGCTTGTTGAACTTGAAACCGCTTTAAAGTCAAAAAAGCGGTTGCGAAACGAGTCTTTGCAGTTCTTATCATGTCTCTCTGTCCAGTAAACTCTCTCATCATGCTCAACAATTGTGGTCTATTGTAAATATAACCATTCACCATCAATGCCCGTTCATGCAATTTTTTGAGGTCAGGAATTTTGAATATTTCCTCAAGCATCAAATCTAAACAATGAGC
>NW_027357035.1:0-410 GCF_012295235.1 Primulina huaijiensis | reverse complement strand
GAAACTAAATGGAGCCGCCCTGAACTATCCCACGTATGGTAAGGATTTCTACGCTCTTGTGAGGAATCTAGAGACGTGGAAGCACTACTTAAGGCCTAAGGAGTTTGTGATTCATACAGATCATGAATCCTTAAACACCTTAAGGGGCAACAAAAGCTGAACAAGCGGCATGCTAAGTGGGTGGCATTCATTGAAACGTTCCCATACATCATCAAGTACAAACAAGGTAAGGAAAACATAGTGGCCGACGCACTATCCCGGAGGTACATACTAATCTCTACCTTGGAATCAAAAATTTTGGGATTTGAGCATGTGAAAGAGTTGTATGTGCTGGATGAGGATTTTAAGAGTGTGTTTGAAACTTCTATGCATGGACCACACGAAAAATTCTATTTACATAATAGTTTCTT
>NW_027357034.1:0-404 GCF_012295235.1 Primulina huaijiensis | reverse complement strand
TAAGAATATTAAAAAAAATTCATAGTTGGTTATGCAAATTTGATTCGTGACACACGTGTCAACATTGATATATTAGATGGAGTGATCGAGAAAACATGATCTGCAAAGAAATTGATGGCCTTGGAGGTCCGGAAATGGCCATGTACGCCTGGGTTGATTGGGTATTGATGCGATCTTGGTGAAATGGATGAGCCGGGTCGAGTGCTCCCTCGGATCTGCTATCAAGATAATGAAAAGAATAAGAGCAAGGAGATATATCTCTGTAATATGGCTTCAGCTGTAACCTGCATACAAGGAGATGAACTCGTGAATGGGCGCCGGAGGGGTGTCCGGTGTGGCCACTACGATGCTTAAGTCAATGAATGACTCAACAAAAGACCAATGTAACCAAGTGATGGTTGTGA
>NW_027357033.1:0-271 GCF_012295235.1 Primulina huaijiensis | reverse complement strand
AGTAATTTTATTAAATTTTGTCATTCTGAAGCATGTGGAGATCATATTTCATCCAATAAAACAGCTGCAAAAATCTTACAGTGTGGATTTTATTGTCCCTCTTTATTTAAAGATACACATTTATTTTGCAAATCTTGTGAAAACTGTCAGAAGATGAGATCAATTTCAAAATGAAACATGATGCCTTTAAATCCAATCATAATTATTGAAATATTCGATAGTTGAAGGATAGATTTTATGTGTGCATTTTCATTATCTTTTGGATATACGT
>NW_027357032.1:0-258 GCF_012295235.1 Primulina huaijiensis | reverse complement strand
CCATTCTATTATGGTTAGCGTACAGTACGGTCCCTTCATCTCATACATCCTGATTGATTCGACAACCATTGGTATATCGAGAGTTGTCAATGAATCGATACTATGTGTCATGTTGTAGTTGCATCAATGGTATAATCTATGAAACCCCTTTCATAATTACCACCATACTCTGATCAGAGATTTCATACCACATACACATAGGATATCCATACACGAAGGTAAGCGGTGAATCCTCGACTACAATGCATCGACTCCTAT
>NW_027357031.1:0-332 GCF_012295235.1 Primulina huaijiensis | reverse complement strand
TATAGTTACTGTTATTTGATAGATTAATGGTATTAATTAAATCTATCTTAATTTGTGGTACTAGATCTTCGATAATGTGGTACACTTTGACATAAAACGTGGTACTTTGGAAGCTATATTGTGGTACAATGAACATGAACTTGTTGTACAGATGAACATATACAACGAAAATATCCTCTCAAGAGTACGATAACACGACACTTATATTAAAAAAAAGGTTCAAACTAATTTGTACACAACTTCTCTTGTTCTCCTTGGGAAAAAAAGTTGATGATAAAAATATTTGCATTGTGGCAACAACACCTCACAAGGTGATAAAATAGGTACGGATT
>NW_027357030.1:0-273 GCF_012295235.1 Primulina huaijiensis | reverse complement strand
GGCGGGGACAGTGTTGACACAAAATTTTGGAGGCTGAGAAAAAGTATTCTCCTTGGTGACAATTTGCTCAGACAGAATTGTGAGCTGCTCCGACAACATTTGAATAACATTCTGATCAAGAAAAGTAGTAGGACCAGTAGAGTCAAAATTTGACTTCAACGTTTTCAGAATAGTGTCCATCTTCTGCTGTTTGATTTTTTCCAGAATGTAGTTTCGGCGATTGATGGTTTCTATCACATTTTGTGTCTTGGCAGCAGCAAAAACCTTTTTCTC
>NW_027357029.1:0-449 GCF_012295235.1 Primulina huaijiensis | reverse complement strand
AACCCCTTTTCCTTGCAAATTTTTGGAGATTTACTTTTTTTTTTTGAGAAAATCGTGTAGCAAGCATCTCCCGGTCATCTCCCGTAATCCACCGCGTCGGTATTCGTTATCTTCGTGTGTTCTAACGCAAAGGCATGTATATTATTTTATTTTTTGCATCGATCTTGTCATAGTAAATATTTGGATTCATATTGTGTGTAAAAATCCGTTTATGTTATGCAAAGTTTGAGCAATGATGTTTGAAACGATTTTGGAACAAAATTTAGATCTCAAAAACCGAATCTGCTGTCATTTCGAATCCTGTGAACATTTGATCGATCTTCTGGAAAAAATTTCAACATATAAAATGTAGTACTTTTATATCTTCGATTTGACAGTAAATTCGTAATTTATAGACAAAAGAAGAGTGAGTTATGATTTTTCTCGTGTGACTGCTCAAACTGTTATAA
>NW_027357028.1:0-387 GCF_012295235.1 Primulina huaijiensis | reverse complement strand
GATCGCCCACGTTTTATTTTAAGATTTTAAGCATGACAAATTTTAGTACTCTGATTTCAAGTTTGGTTCACGATATTCAAACACGTATTTTTTCTTTAGCAAAACTTTGATTGTGATCTTTATGTTGCAAATATTTTCGATAAATAGTTTGATGATTCCGCAAATTGAATGTTTGTTCTTGTTTAAAGAAAATTTTAATTTTTCCGCAAAAATTTAAAATAGTTTAAAAGTACGGTACGTTACAGTTGGTATCAGAGCCGTGTTCTTGTAAAGGGTTACGCCTACTTCCAGTTGCGAGAAGCTCACGAAGTCACACCTCAAGTCCGTAAGTTTTAAGGTTTAGAATTATGTTATGTATTAAGCATCAAGTCATGATTTCAGCATGTG
>NW_027357027.1:0-8785 GCF_012295235.1 Primulina huaijiensis | reverse complement strand
CATAATTCCCTTGGTCCCTAAATGTATTGATGATAATCAGAATCACATCCTCCTGCAGCCTTTCGAAAGCAAACAAATTCAAGATGATCTCCGCTCCATTCATCCAGATAAATCCAGGTCTCGATGGTACGAACCCTGGTTTCTTTAAAAAAATTTGGGATGTTACGGGTAATAATGTTACTACTGCATGTCTTGATTTCTTGAACAATTGCTACTTACCAGAAAACATGAATGATGATACTTCTATAGTGTTGATCCTAAAGAAAACAGACCTACAACAATCTATGATCTTTGACTTATATCACTGTGTAATGTCATATATAAAATCAAGGTGATCGCAAATCGATTGAAGAGTGTGCTTAATCTTATCATTTCCGATATACAGTGTGCTTTTACATAATGTCGATACATTACTGATGATGTCATCATAGCTTTTGAGATTGGGCGCTACATAAAGCACAAACGACAGGGAAAAAATGGAGATGCAGCTCTGAAAATTGATATGTCAAAGGCTTTTGATCGGGACAAATGGTCTTTTTTAATAAATATGATGCTTCAAACGGGCTTTCACCAAAAATGGGTTGATGTGTGTTTCAACGGTGAAATACTCAGTGATCCATAATGGCAATGAGATCGGTCCAATAATTCGACAACGAGGACTAACGCAAGGGGATCCATTTTCACCTTACTTGTTTCTCATTACTACCGGAGGTCTCTCTTGGCTCTTGAATTCAGAAGTTCAACGGGGCAATCTTCATGGTATAAAAGTCGCTCGATCAACCCCTCCAATATCTCACCTTTTTTTCGCCGATGACAGCTTCCTCTATTTCAGGGCCAATTTGGAGGAAAGCAATTTAATCAAAGATTGTCTTCATAAATACGAAGCATCCTCAGGACAACAGGTCAATTTTGATAAATCCTCAATTTCTTTCAGTGTGAATGTTCCCTCTGAGACGAACCATAATATCTGTGAAAAGTTGGAAGTGAATTATACTATAGACCAAGGCATCTATCTTGATCTTCCATCACTTATTGGAAGGAAAAATTCTGCTTGTTCGCCTTTGTCAAGGAAAAAACATGGAGTCGTGTGAATGGCTGGAGACACAAAATTTTATCAATAGCTGGTAAGGAGATTCTTCTAAAAGCAGTGGTACAAGAAATCCCACCTTAGGTCATAAGTGTTTTTTTGCTTTACCGAAGTTGCTCTGTGAAGATTTAGAGCGGGTAATGAATTTTTTGGTGAGGAAAATTTGGAAATAATGATATGGGACTTCGATGGAAAAGCTTGTCTAAATTGTGCATTTGGAAAACAGATCGTGGTTTGGCCTTTAGGAGAATTCAAGAATATAATACTGCCCTAGCCAAACAAAGCTGGAGACTGCTGACAGAGCCCCACTCGCTTTCTTCGAGGGTGCTCAAATCTCGTTACTTTATCCAAGGAAATTTTTTAGATGCCAAAATCGGATCCAACCCCAGCTCTTGTGGCTTAGTATCATATCTACTCAAACTCTTATCCGGAAGGTGCGACGGCGAATTGGATCTGGACTTCAAGTCAATATTTGAAATGACCCTTAGCTGCCAGATCTAAACAATTCATATTTTGAAACAAATTGTCCTCCAGTGCTTGCCCAAGCAACAGTGAACTCCTCAAAGATTACACCAGATGTAAGTTGGGATATTGACCTAATCAAAGATCTTTTATATGAACGGGACCAGAAACTACCGCACTTGTGATGATATGGTGCCTCACGCCCATTGGGAATCATGTTGCAGCCATGGGATCGATTGTGGAATGGTGGAGCAACATAGTCCTTACTCATGAACATCATGTGACAGATATTGTGGCAATGGTTTTGTGGAGTATTTGGAAAAATCGGAATGATGCGATCCAAATGCAATCCAGCAACATTGATATACCAATCTGCATTAGATCTTTACACTCAGTGGCATGCAGCAAAAAGATATCTATTTCAAGCGAAATCGATGCAAAGCCCACCAGCAAACTACCTTACATGCATTGTCGATGCAACCATATTTGCAAACAGCCCGCATATTGGTTATGGATGCATATTGAGGAATTCACAAGGCCAAGTGATTGATGCAATTTATGGCAGACCACGTGGCATTAATAATCCAACCGTAGCCGAAGCATTGGGAATCAGAGAAACTCTTAGTTGGCTCAAGAATTTGCATCTCTCAAATGTTATAATTGAATTTGATGCTTTGTTGGTGATTGATGTTTTAAATAATCCAGAACTAGATCATTCTACCTTATATTTGTTTATCGAAGACTGTCATATCTAATGACATAACATCTTGTATTTTGGTTTTTGTGCGTAGATTAACGAACTTTCTTTGCTTGATCTTATGAGAAGTACCACCCCCTCATTTAGTTATTTCTGTTGTATTTCTTCCGTATATTGCTTAATATTAATTCTATGTTTTATTAAAAAAAATTGAAGAAACCTTGAGCTTTTTAATGATAATGATAAAAGTAAAACCCAAATCAATCAATAAAATTAATTTATGAGGTCGATAGATTCCATTGTCCTCATGTAACATAAATGGTAGAAATGGGATAAGTACGTATTTGGAAAGACTTGAAAAGAAAAAAGCTCAAAAAAGGGATCCAAAAGTTCACGGGTTGGATTCTTTTTTTAATTATTTATTAGGAAAGGTTCCTTCAAATAAATAAAAATAAGACGTGTGTTGAAAATAAGAGATTAAGTGTTGAAAATAAAAAATTGTAGAACATTGAAAATTAGTATGTATTGATATATATTTTTCGAATTATTTCCAAATAAATTTTATAAATAAATCTCTCGATTTGTGAAGAAAAACACAATTGAGTAGATAAAATTTTATAAAATATATAATTTAATATATTTTATGAGTTTGAAATTTTTATTTTTTACCGTAAATTTTTAATTTTAACAATGTATACAAAATTAAATAAAAATGATAGTGATTTTTAAATCCCCCTGCCCACTGGCTCCCACACGCGGTCCATTACAGCGCCATTTACGTCACACTGGTCTCCTCCCGCTTCGTCCTTTGGCTCCTTGGATTATTATTTTGTCTTTGGAGTATTCCGCAATAATGGATTCCCATTGAGTGGAGGAGACATGGTATACATAATTAGGGTTTTAAATAACAATAAATTTTAGTGTAACAAATTCACCATATTACATATTTTCAGTTGTTTTTACACTCGTCACCCCATGTGATTTATCACAGCTCAAGAATTATCCAAAAACCCATAAAATAAAAATGATTCTCGCTTAATCCAAAACATCCTTCTTAAACTTGAAATCTTGATGTCAGATAGACTAGAATAAGTAAACAATTTTTAACCACCATCATAATATTGTTAAAATTGATGGTTATTTAAGTAAATATATATGGTTACATTTTGGGACTGGATGTCCCATAAGCTGCAGGACAAAAGAGGCAGCTTATTCCGATTTCGAAATATTCAAACACAATTCGCATGGAGTACAAATTATATTTCCATGCTTCATCAGCCTTTCTAAGACGAAGGAATCCTCAATGTTTTATTCCATTGAGATTATGGCAATTGAATCTTTAAAAAAATAATTAATCATAAAATTAGACCTCATCACTGATGTTCATAATATCCTGCTTCAGCAGATGCATTTTACCTTTGTCCCGTCTGCCACTTGTCGTTCGAGTTCGTTCCGGTTGCCCTCGCTGAAAGAAAGGCAGGCAGATAATTACAGTTTACGTTTTTTTATTGATTTATGCGTATAATTTTGTTCACCTTTCTCAAGACAAAGGCTGAATATAAGTAGGCCACCTCCCATTCATCTGGTGATAATGTACCTGAAGCAAGGATTAAAAGTATATTGTTTGCGGAATTAGTATAAAAGTAAATGGGATATTCGAATGTTAGTCGTAATTTATGTTAGAACTGACTTTGGTCTTCTTTCCCATCACCCAAAGCACCGAGTCTTCGCATGAGCTCAATATATTCGGGTATCTTCATGTATTCATCCACAAATGCGTGTGAGTTTTTGACAAAAACCAACTCGAATCCATACTGCAGGATTTAAAATGTGTTTTCAAGGCATGAGAATAAGACTGTTGTGTAGCTGAAAAGAAATACCAACAAGTAATCCATAAGCAAAATATTAAGACCTCTTCAGCCAATGATTTAAACACGTCGAAAGGGACAATCCATTCGGGGCAATCAACGGCATCCTGCAAAAGGAGATGGCCTATTATAATGATAAAAGGACTACATTCTGCTTCACGATTATTTTATAGTACTTAAAAAGTGATTAAAAAAATTGTGTCAAAAAATAAAATAATTACAAAAAATGTGGCAAAGGATAAAATACCTCAAGGTGGAACTTGTACTTGATTCCGAAGGGACTTGAAGATTTAAATTTCTGGAACAAGCAAAAATGGAAAAAACAATCAGTAATCCACATGATGTTTCAAAAATTTTTTTCGATAACATGTAAATTCACCTTATTTCCGAATTCTTCATCGAAACGTATCCAGTACACACTATTACCAAAAGCCAGTCCATCAGCTGCATAGAATGTTGAAAGGTCAGTTAACAAAACGTCCACTCAAAACTTGCTCACCTTTGCCATTAAATCATCATCAACTGAGAAATTAAAAATATAGGGTAACATTTAAGTTCAACAATCAATTGAACAGACATGAACAATAAAATCAAATATTTATGAGATATTTGCTTCCAAGTTAGGTGCACGCAAAAATTTTAACTTTGCACAAACCAAACCTTCTCTAAGCTTTTTTACGATAACATTGGCATCTGGCATTGTTCCGATGAAGATGCCCCCAGGTCGAAGTAAAGCTGATACATTAGCCAAGGCTCGCCGCGCACGTGCCTCAGTAGACCATGAGTAATGCAAAGCAAACTGCACTATTTCAACTTTTGACTCTTTAAATTCAAATATACACATTTAATATTATAATTTACAATTACCGTTTGTAAAATTTGCGAGTGATCAAGGTTTTCAGATCATTTTGTTAAAAATTGGAATACAAAATTACAGAGCCGATACCTTAGACCTTTTAACTTTTAAATGGTTGTAATATTCAAATTCGCAGTTAACAAACACTTAATTATATTTCTTAAGGAAAAAATGTGGGAGCAGAGATAGGACAATGGCTTGAGTAAAATTGTCTAATAAAGGGGGCCTAAGAAGTAACTTCCTCACCTGACAGCTGCAAATATCAAATGGAGCATCATCTGCCAAAACTTTATCCAGTTGAACCTACGATATAAAGAGATGGATAGCTTGAAATGACAATTTGCATAGTTTAATTGCAAATCTAGTAACCTCAGCTGTGTTGGCATTGTCCTTGGCCATAAGCTATCAACTCATTAACTATATAATTTTGATCTAATTTGTACAAGTATTAAGAAACCATCCACTGAAAATTCAAGAATTACATACTGCAGGGCCGAGCGGTTGCCCATATACCAAAAATATCGCTCATAATAATGGTATGACCCCAATATTTTTAAACCATACAATAGCCCAAACACTACATTTCCATAACACGTCACATAGGCAGCCACAGACCAGCAGTGAAAATTGCTGCTATCAACATCAATCAATTATATACATGTTTAGTAGCATCTATATGTGAAAATCAAATTTTAAACCAGCTATTTGCTATCTACCTCATAGCAGTCTCCACATAAGAGCCTGGCAGGAAAGGAGAACTTCTTGCGGCGCTGGTGATGGTCTGCATCACCATTATATCGTGTGCGGCAATCTTCTATCTGTTAAACAAAGCAGGGATCATGATATCAAATAGATGATAATCTATGAGTATTTAGCAACATTGATCTCACTTTTGACAACCTATGAATCTACCAAGAAACTATATAAATTTAACCAAGAATATAAAAATAAAAGTTGCAAAGTAGATAACATAATCCTTATTATTGAAAGAAAACATTCCCAAAGTAGTTAAAAATCCAAATTAATTAATAGAAAAACATACCGAACCATCAGCGATATCAATACCAACATAATAACCAATCCTTGCCTTGTCCCATTTGATAAGGTCACCGCCCTGGTAAAAATATAAGACACAAAAATTTCAGAAGGAAAACGTAAGTAAACATAATTCAAATTAATCTAATAGTATTCAGCTCAATCTCTACCTTTCCGCAAGCCAGATCAAGAACTGCATCCCCCTTTTTTGTGTATAGCTGAATCAAGACACTCTTTATCTGTTGAGTAGGACAGGCGATGAGTAACGATACAACACAAGATCTCTGGTTTCAAGCTTTGCATTGGATTACAAAAACAGATAACTTCATTAGAGTTACTACATTTGCTCTGAATTGATTCATGGGATAACTAAAAAACAGTAAAATGTATCAATGATCACAAATGAAGTTTACAATTTGAGCTCAACAAATACCCAGTTGTTGAGTTTCTTCAAGTGAATAATAGGGCTCGCTTCCCGTTCTTCCAATGTCTGATTCGTTCTTGCACTGTAATGATCAGCAACTTTCCTTGCAAATATCTTAGTACTTTCATCCTCTAAAAATTCTGCATCGCCTAAACAACAAATGTAAAATGAAATGCTGACAAAATAATCTTCTAATTCCAATCCCCGGAAGAAAAGGAATGATGCAAAACCCATAAAATAAACCCTTAGCTTAACTCCAGCATTTGTTTGAGCTTAAATATTTTTTTTATATTGAATACCCAAAAAATAAATAACATAGCAAAAAACTAATAAACGATTCTCACTACCTCAAGCTCAATTGACTATTATCAGCCGCCAAAGTTTGAAAAAGTTCCAAACTTTCTAATAACCAGTATTCCAATTAAAATCAAACAAGATAACACCATAATTCTTACGTAATCACATTTTTTCTTGAAATAAAAGAGGAACTTCGGGTGAGTCTCGAATAAGCAGAAAACCAAAAGAATTGAGCAGAACCCAAAAAAATTGCATAATCACTAAATTTGCCTAAAAAAAGGAAAAAGAAGAACTTTTGGACGGTGCTAAAATCATTTAATCTAATTAGAAACAAATAACCTAAAAAAATAGACAAAATACCTTCGGGGTTGTATTTAAATTTGGATTGAGGAGGTCCAAGAAGACCCGACGACGAAGATTCATCATATCCACGCTTCATGTGTGTATATATATATAGATTAATGAGAACTATATGTATTGTATCGATCTGAAAAACTAGAACTAAATCAGGAACTCGGGGAAAAAATTACTGCAGGGTTTTGTGCTGTAGAAATTGGAAACAAGATTCCAAGAAAATATTTTATCTTTGTTGTGCGGCGGAATGAATTATCGAAGAAAAATAAAGGAACGTGTGGGGAACGCCCGATGCACGCGGGTCGAGTAAATCGTTCAGTCGGTAGATCGGACCCGAATTGTGGATAATGTTTCTCCAAATCCAACCCGACCCATTTTTTGATATTGCCCGCTTAATCGGGTCGGATAGTTCGTAGATGTGTTTTAATCTTAATATTTATTTTTTCACCGAACAAAATTTCAATATATATATTTTTTTTTCTTTTTGAGTTGATTTTTTAACATATTTAAACCAAAATAATTAATCATGGCATGATGTTCGCTAGTTTTTTTTTATAAATTTCTTAGCTCAATTATTTTCTTTGTGCTGCAAATTGTCATACTCTTGTAAGATTGTAAAATTATACAATTTTAAATTTATGATAAAAAATAAATATTATTTTTAACTTAAAGATGAAATAATATGTTTTTTTGTTAATATATAGGATGAATTTATTTAATCATATCTAATGAAAAAAAAATATATAAATCCAAAAGTGAATATACATTTTTGAAAGCTCAAGAAAAAATAGTCGTATTTAAGTATGAAATTATAAATCATATTTAATGTCAAACTTTATGAATATTGAAATTTTCTATTTAGATTTAATGTACACGTTTAAATTTTACTATAATTCAAAGTCACTAATGAGTTAAACTAACATTAAAATTTTTTTTTTAAAATTCTTAATCAAGTAATTCGGGTAGCATTTTACTACCCGAAACTCGACCCGATTAAGAATAATAAGGTTTGAGTAACCCGAACCCGACAGATAACCAACCACCCGAAAAATTCCATTCGATCAGGTTTGGGTCCTGAACTAGCATATGATAGAATTTTGTGTGTGCACACATCGATCGATACAGTTAGAAAATTTAAGATCATTCGTTAAAACAGATAAATATTAAATTCCTGTGTACACGTCTTATAGTTTTATATTTATATATGATAATTTTATATTGAAACATAACGAAGTTAAATTTTTTTAAAAAAAATCAACACACACGATCGATGTGTACACATTTTTGGCTATATTATATTATCGAGTCATGCCTCGATCGATGAATTGTCGCATAATTTGTGCTTAGAATATTGTGAAATAGAGAGAGTGGTTGTATTGTTGGGAATACATGTGGATCCAGAAATGGAGTAATATTAATATCCAAAATATAAAGGCTCTCAATATCTCAAACAAGATATCTATATTCAATGTCATTCACTTGCCATCTAAGTCAATTTTCCAATGAGTAGATATCTTGTGAGACGGTCTCATGAATCTTTAGCTGTGAAACGGGTCAACCCTATCGATATTCACAATAAAAAGTAATACTCTTAGCATAAAAAGTAATACTTTTTCATGAATGATCCAAATAAGATATCCGTCTCACAAAATATGACCCTTGAAACCGTCTCACACAAGTTTTTGTCTTTTCCTCCAATTAGCTA
>NW_027357026.1:0-337 GCF_012295235.1 Primulina huaijiensis | reverse complement strand
AGGTTTTCTGGTAAGAAATCATTGTGAGATAAAACGAGGAAAACCAAGATTGGTTATTAATTATCAAGAAATTAATAAAATTCTAGAGTTTGATGGGTATTTTATACCTAGTAGAGAACACTTGATTAGTTGTATACGCAACGCCAAGATATTCTCTAAATTCGATTGTAAGTCTGGATTCTACCAAATTCGGATGCAGGAAAAAAGCAAGAAATTCACAGCTTTCTCCACACCTCAAGGACATTATATTTGGGAAGTATTACCAATGGGATTGGCTAATTCACCCCAGATGTTTCAAAGAAAAATGGATAATCTTTTTAAATATTATTTTAAGTTT
>NW_027357025.1:0-294 GCF_012295235.1 Primulina huaijiensis | reverse complement strand
CACAATTCACTTGCCTACATACAAGAACAATCAAATGATATTTGTTAAATAGGTTAAATGTTGAAAAAAAAAAAAGCAAATGCAATGATATATATCACATGCTAGGAAAAAAAACAGCCACCCATGTTACAAGTATTCATACGAAGGAAAGAAACAGTCACTTCTTGAACGGCACAATTGTTGAAATATACTTACTATTTCTTCAGCAAATCGTGCATATCCCTTACGAGCAAGGCGATGAGGGTATAAGTTCTTCTTCCTTCTTTCCTTCTGTTGATCACTTAGTTCCTAATC
>NW_027357024.1:0-699 GCF_012295235.1 Primulina huaijiensis | reverse complement strand
CCTACACCACTTCAGTAGTAGCAAGAAATACAAGAAGACTGCTTTAAGTCTTTTCGAAGTTAAGCAAAACCTAGATGAAAGTTTGAGGGCTTATATCAAAAGATTCAATAGAGTGGCTTTGGATGTACCCACCTGTGCCACTGAAACAAAAACTACGGCATTCACACAAGGCTTGAGGGAGGGTGAATTTTTAAAGTCGTTGACCAAAAAAGTGCCCGGGGATTTCGAGGACTTATTATCTCGGGCAGAAAAATACATCAACATGGAGGAAGCCCAGAAGCAGAAGAGGGAAGCCGTAAGGAAAGAAAGAGGAGACCGGGTAGCTAGGCCCGAGGAGAAAGGACAGAGAAGGAATAATCCAGGACACTTATCTCACCACGTGCCTCTTAAGATTGCCCGGGACAGAGAGGTCCAGGAATGCAGTAGGGATCTGGCCCCGGACCATCAATTATCCCGGCCTGAGAAAAAAGGATTTTGTACTCTCCATAAGGTGTGCTATCACAACACCGAGGATTGCAAAACATTAAAGGGAAACTATTCCTTCCCTTCCGCCCCGGAGCAAAGTCAAGCTAATAAGAGGCCGAGATTGCCATGGACATCTCCACAGCCAGGGTCCAACGCTCGGGGAGGAAGTATGAGGAGTATACCGAGAGAAGAGCATGGGAGGAGAAGAGATCCCGAGCTTGAGACAAAAAAGAA
>NW_027357023.1:0-1035 GCF_012295235.1 Primulina huaijiensis | reverse complement strand
CTCGATAATCAATGCATAATCTTAACGATCCATCCTTCTTTTTCATGAACAAAACCAGAGCTCCCCATGGCGAGGAACTAGGACGGATAAAACCTTTATCTAATAGCTCCTACAATTGATTCTTTAGTTCTTTCATCTCAGTTGGAGCCATTCTGTACGGGGCTTTGGAAATTGGGGCTGTACCTAGACTTAAATCAATAACAAACTTTACCTCACGATCAGGAGGTAAACCAGGCACATCATCAGCAAATAAGTCAGGATATTCCTGAACCACTTCAATATTCTGTAATGGCACATTACTGTCGCTATTTACATCTAATACTAAGGCCAGAAAACTAGTGCATCCCTTATTCAACAATTTAATAGCTTGCAAGCAAGCAATAATGGGAGTACTTATCGATGAACCTAAACCAACAATTGCATTACTCTCATGATCATCAATTACAAACTTCACGGTCTTTCTCACACAATCAATTACTGCACGATAAGCGGATAACCAATCCATACCCAATATAACATCAAATGAAACCATCGAAATAACAATAATATCAGCAAACAACAATCTTGTACCCAGCTGTACGGGACATGCCTTAAGAATACTTGTAGGACAAATCTCAACACCATAAGGCAACATAATAGTGAAGTACAATGGCATAACAGTAGGTTCCACAGATATAGAATGCATAAACACTTCAGACATAAAAGAATGGGTTGCACCAGTGTCAATCAATGTAATTGCTTCTTTGCCATAGATTAAAATATTACCTGATATAACAGAAGAATCAGGATTAACACTTTCCTTCGTCATAGCAAAAATTCTGCCCTGGACTTTTCCTTTGCCTGAGGAGAGAGGACATTTCAGTGCCGTGTGTCCCATCTCCTTGTATCTAAAACATCGTCCACTACCCACCAAACACTCACCCTCGTGTGACTTTCCACGATTAGGACATACCGGTCGTTCAGTATCAGAAGAAGGCACAGGAGGTTTATAGCGCTGCTCCATCTTACCCTTACCTTTGTGGCCACCACGAACAT
>NW_027357022.1:8159-18343 GCF_012295235.1 Primulina huaijiensis | reverse complement strand
GAAGAGTGGATCCTCTAATCTCAACTACTTAAATTAAAATTTGAAATNTACCAATTAAAGATTCAAACAATTAAAAGAAAAACAAAAACAAAAACAAAAACAAAAAGACATTGTAGTGGACTTGTAATTACCGTAGCTTCCCTGTGGATACGATATCGGACTCACCGAATTATACTACTTGCGGACAACCTGCTATTGGGAGTGCAACAATCAAAGTCACAACAGGTTGTCAATAATAAACACTAGTTGTATGACTTTAGTTGGAACAAACTTGTATCGTTGGATCTTGTTGTAGATATTGCATTTGATCTTGTACTTTAATTAAATTAGAATATAATGTGTAGTGGCTTTTTCAACACTTGTGTATGTTTAAAAAAAAATTTGACCTAGATTATATAATCCATTTAATCCCAATGATGATTGAAAAGAATGAGTTAGCGTCCGGGTCTCCACAACAGGTGGTATCAGAGATGTAGGTCCCTTAGACTGGAATAGAAGCGAGTGAGCGGGGTAGATTGAGTTTTTTTTCTTGCTTCTAGAGTGCTAGCATATGATATATAGTAATATTGATTTGCATACTTTATGTGCTAGTATGAAAGAATGTTTTATTGCTTTAGAAAATACTTGTTTACCTGATTATATTATTTGATTGGAAACATGTACTATTGGAGAATGAATCAAAACCGATTCTTGATCAGAGGAGGAATGAGATAGATTGTTATCTTGGAGTACTAATCATTTTGATAATCAGATATGACTCCTCGAAGAGCCCCAAAACAGGGTAGTACGTCAAATAATCCGATAGATATTATAGCGACACCTATGGAAACACTGTTGAATAGATTTCAGTCATTCAAACCTCCAACTTTGAAAGGCACTGAGAATTCTATCGACTTCGAGATCTGGCTTGATGATATTGAGATGTTGTTTGATTCGCTTGATTATACAGATGAGCGGAGAGTTAAACTGATTGGCACTAGTTACACGAGGTTGAGAAGAGTTGGTGGCTCACAACAAAGAGAGCTTTGGAACAGCGAGGTACGGTGATTACGTGGAAGATCTTCAAAGCTTAATTTTATCAACGATTTTTCCCAGTATCGTACCGAAAGGACAAGGGTTCAGAGTTTGCCAATCTGAAACAAGGTAATCTGAATATTGAAGAATATGTGACCAAATTCTCTACCTTGCTCCGTTTTGCTCCTCATGTGGCTGAGAATGATGAAGTTGTAGCTGATCAGTTCATCAATGGATTGAATCCTGAGATTTTTACACTGGTAAATGCAGGGCGACCAAATAATTTTGCTGATGCTTTGAACAGAGCAAAGGGAGCTAAAGCAGGCTTGATCAAACAGCGAGGAACTTCATATGTTGCTCAGACACAGAGACAGCAACAACCTCTAGCTCAGTTCCAGCAACCTCCTCCCAGATTTGATAGTGGCGGTAGAAGCAGTGGAAAGAAAGATAACCTGAAAGCCCGATGGAAATAGTTTTAGAAATCTGGAAGTAGTTCATCTAGCTCCAGTGTCTCCAGACAGACTGGTTTGGGTCAGACTTATACAGGGGTCTATTGCAGAACATGTGGAGGAAGACATCCAACAGAGCAATACCAAGGAGTGCTTGGTAGTTGCAACATCTGTCGACAGCCGGGACACTTTGCCAGAGTCTGTCCACAACATGGTTCTCAAAGATCCCACGGAGCAGAATCATCTGGATCAGTGGCTCAGGCTGATAGACGATCATCTGCGGTTCACTCTTTCCAGCCACCATCTACCCAGTCACAGCCGAGGCCAGGAGGAAGCCAGACTGTTAGCCAACCTCCGAAACAGCAGGCCAGAGTGTTTGCATTGACTGAGGAACAGGCCCAGGAAGCACTTGATGATATGGTTACAGGCAACTGTTCTCTTTGTGGTTATCTTGCTTATGTGTTGATAGATACTGGTGCATCCCATACATTTATCTCTGAACGATTTGCATTGATGCATGTTTTGCCTGTTGAGTCTTTATCTACTGTAGTATCTGTCTCTTCACCTTTGGGGAGAGGTCTTATATCAGTGAATTCTGTTAGACATTGTATGCTACAGTATGATGGTAATGAGATAGAGTTAGATTGTATTGTACTCGGTTTGTCTGATTTTAACTACGTTATTGGTATCGATATGCTGACCAAGTACACAACTACCGTAGATTGTTTCCAGAAAATTGTATGATTCAGACCAGAGATGGTTGATGAATGAAAATTTTACGGTAAGGGTTCTAGAGCTCGAATTCTTTTAGTTTCTACTGTGTCTATGACTCGATTATTACAGAAAAGAGTGGAGGGATTCCTTGTGTATTCAGTAGATGTACTGAAAGGTTTGACTTCATTGGCAGATTTTGCCAGTAGTATGTGAGTTTGCTGACGTCTTTCCAGATGAAATTCCGGGTTTGCCTCCAGTTCGAGAGATTGATTTCAGCATTGAACTGATACCAGGTACAATACTTATTTATAAAACTCAATACAGAATGGCATTAGTTGAACTGAAATAATTGAAAGAGCAGCTAGAAGATTTACTAGCCAAGGGTTACATTAGACCGAGTGTTTCTCCTTGGGGCGCTCCAGTATTGTTTGTCAGAACGAAAGACAGTTCAATGAAACTCTGCATTGATTACCAGCAATTGAAAAAGGCTACGGTAAAGAATATTTGATCAGTTGCAGGGTTCTTCTTTTATTCCAAGATCGATATGAGATCTGGATATCATCAGTTCAGAGTCAGAGATTCTGATATAGCGAAAACAGCTTTCAGAAGCAGGTATGGTCATTATGAGTTTATAGTCATGCCGTTTGGTTTAACGAATGCTCCAGCTGTCTTTATGTGTTTGATGAACCGTATATTTCATAAATATCTTGATGATTTTGTGATTATCTTTATTGATGATATTCTGATTTATTCAAAGAATCTGACTGATCATGCTACGCATCTGAAAACTGTATTGAGAACTCTGAGAGCTGATAAATTGTATGCAAAGCTATGAAAATGTGAGTTTTTGCTGAAACAAGTTGTATTTATGGGGCACATTGTATCGAGAGATGGTATTTCTGTTGATCTTAGCAAAGTTGAGGTTGTGATCAATTGGCCTAGACTGACATCAGTGCCAGAGATACGCAGTTTTATGGGTTTAGCGGGCTATTATCGTCGTTTCATCAAAGATTTCTCCAGTATTGCTAAGCCGATTACTCACCTAACCCAGAAGAATGCTCCTTTTTTTTTTTTATAGTCATGTGAATCCTGTTTTCTGGAGTTGAAGAAGAGATTAACCAGTGCTCCGGTTTTGACTATTCCATCAGGTACTGGTGACTTTTTTGTTTATTGTGATGCTTCTCACAGGGGACTAGGTTGTATGTTGATGCAGCGAGGACATGTGATTGCTTATGCCTCGAGACAATTAAAGCAACATGAGACTCGCTACCCGATTCATGATCTTGAATTGGCCGCCATCGTGTTTGCATTGAAGATCTGGCGACACTATCTATATGGTGAAAAGTTTGAAATTTATTCTGATCACAAGAGCTTGAAATATTTATTTTCACAGTCAGAACTGAATATGAGACAACAAAGATGGCTTGATTTGCTGAAAATTTTTTATTGTGAAATCAAATATTATCCGGGGAAATCAAATGCAGTAGCTGATGCACTGAGTCGAAAGGTATGTTCTTTATCCTTATCGACGATTGGTGTTTCGAATTTGATTGAAGATTGTTGTCTTTCTGGTTTAGTATTTTAGACATATTATAAACCGCGGAGATTTTATGCTATTCAAGTTGAACCAGAGCTGATTATAAGCATTAAAGAAGCACAGAAAGTTGATCAGAATATTCAGAATTCGATTGCAATGATCAGATCATGGAATCAATCAGAGTATCAGGTTCGTGATAATCTGTTATATGTGAATCATCGTCTTGTTGTGCCCGATGTATCAGAGTTGAGACAACAGATTTTGACAGAAGCACACTGTAGTCATTTTAGTATTCATCCTTGTGGCAGAAAGATGTACAATGATCTGAAGAAACATTTTTGGTGGAAACAGATGAAATCAGATATTGCAGAATTTGTATCCAAATGTTTGAATTGTCAACAGGTGAAAGCAGAAAAGAAGAAATCAGGAGGTCTACTGCATAGCTTATCTGTTCCAGAATGGAAATGGGATCACATTTCCATGGATTTTGTTGCAAAGCTACCACGGTCCTCCCGATGTTGTGATGCGATTTGGGTCGTTATTGACAGATTGACCAAATCAGCGTGTTTTATTCCTTACCGAATGAAGTACAGACATTATCAGATGGCAGAGATTTATGTCAGAGAAGTGGTGAGATTTCATGGTGTGCCAAAGTCTATTGTATCAGATCATGATCCTCGATTTACTTCACACTTTTGGCACAGTTTGCAACAAGATCTAAGTAGGAAATTACATTTGAGTACTACATATCATCCTTAGACAGACGGACAATCAGAGAGGACTATCCAGACATTGGAGGATATGCTTAGAGATGTAGTGCTAGACTTTGGCACTAGTTGACAAGATTCATTACCACTTTGTGAGTTCTCCTACAACAACAGCTATTAGACGAGTATAGAGATGGCTCTGTTTGAAGCGTTGTACGGTAAAAAATGCAGATCTACTCTTTATTGGGACGATATCTGCGAGGTACCTGAGATTGGGCCTGACATGATTCGAGATATGACCGAGAAATTAAAGCTGATTCAGCAGAGAATGAAGACAACTCAAGATAGACAGACCAAATATGCAAATGTGAGACGTCGACTGTTAGAATTTGAACAAGGAGACAGAGTATTTCTAAAGATTTCTCCTTTCAGAGGCATTGTCAGATATGGAAAAAGATAAAAGTTGTCTCCACGTTATATCGGTCCGTATGAGATTCTTGAAATGATCGATAATCGTGCATATAGAATTGCTCTTCCTTCGTCTCTATCTGGAATACATGATGTCTTTCATGTATCCAGGTTACGGAAATATCTTCCTGATGTTTTTCATGTTCTTCAGCCTGATGAGGCCGAACTCGATGAAACTCTGAGTTATTTTGAAAAACCACTTTAGATTCTAGTTCCTAAAGAAAACAGCTCAGAACGAAGACTATTCCGTTTGTGAAAGTTCAGTGGAGTGGTCATGGCATTGAAGAAGCTACTTGGGAGACTGAATCAGAGATGAGACAGAAATTTCCGGACTTGTTTCACTGATGTAAGTTTCTTATTTAGCTTCTGTTATGTATTATTCTTTCGATGTGATTTGATTGCCTGTGATTTCGAGAACGAAATCGTGTCTTATAGGGGGATAATAGTAAGGCCTGAGATTATATCATTGTAATCAGAAATTAATTACTTGACAGAATTACAAATAATGAAGATGTAAGGGGCTAAAGTGCAATTATTGAGATGGAGTGGAAAAGCATGTGAAGGACAGAACTTGTCGCTCATATGCGCCGAGGAGAGGCGCGCATGTGAGCGAGCAGTCAATCGTGGAGAAAGAAGACCTCGTGCATATGCGCGAGACGGGGCGCGCATATGCGCGAGCATGTGAAATGCCAAGTGTCGAGACAGTAGGTCTCGCGCATATGCGCGAGTAGTGGACGTGCATAAGCGCGAGCAGTGATGCATGAAAAAAAAATGACACATGTCTTGCCCTGCAATAAATAGATAAGCTTCTTCTTCATTTCCAATTGAGAATAATCAACAAGAACCGAGAGAGGAACCTCCATGAACATCTTCAAGCTTTGCATCTCTTAGAAAGTTGATTGTGCAAAATCCGGCCTTCCGAGTTTCGATCCGAGTTCAGTTCCATGCTCCTCTCGTCAAAGGCTTCGAAAAGATGTAAGTTTTGTTAATTTTCTTTTATGATTACCTTCCTCGTGTATGTATAAGACCGAATTACCCAACTACATATTTGTAATGAAGTGTATGAATTACGTATGAAGTTGGGTAAAATTTCATGTGATTCAGTAAACAGAATAGAAATTCCAGCAGTACGAGATATTTTCAACCTTAGAGCATATATTAACTCATATTTCTTTTTCGCTCGTTTCAATTTTTCAGCATGGTTTGAAATTCATATGTTGGAGGAATCATGATATGATTGGTATTATGTGTTCTTTAGCTTATGGTCATCATGTATATTGATATTGTACATCTCGAACATGTTATTCCAGATCGGTATCGACGGTGTTGAACTTGAAAACTCAACATCAAAATCGATAGAAAAATGAGCGCGGGTTCTAGGAAGTTATACGTTGAAGTACGAAAGGTTATCGAGCAAGAGTGAGCTTGATTTCATCTTACCGAACACCGAGAACAGAAAGGCATAAATCAATGTTAAACCGGGATTGATAACTCGAGTGAGATGTAACTTGAGTTTCCCAAAATCACATACTTATTTGTTATTGTGTTGATATATTTGAATTCTTTGAATGTATATGCTTGTTCTATTGAGATTATAGAAAAGCACGGACTAGACGATAGATATAGTAAAAGAGTCTTTGGTAGAGGTGCCAAGTCACTGGACGTTTGGCTTATATCGATGCGATTAGGAGAAGATCGACTCCTATTGTAGAGACTCGATATAGTGGACCAAAGTCCGGGAATAAGAACGTACCGCCACCTCGAATGGGAGAGTAGGTGGGAGACTTGTTACGTTCTTATTCAAACCAGGATCCCTAGACTAGATCAGAGTCGAGTCAAAGAGTAATAGTTAAAGAGTTTGAATTACATATGGGTATTGATTTATGTTTTCGTTGATTACGATGCTTTGTAAATGTTATGTGCTTTGTATATGATTATATATAATGCATGTATACTGTGAGGTCCAAAATTAAGATGACGTAATCCAACTGCATGCAAATCTAAGAAATATGAAAAATAGTAATTAATTGATTTTAATTGCTAATTGATTATGTGACATACTTGTTCATATGTTAAATGGGATCTTTTTACCATCATGCATGAAATTGTATTTTTAAGGGATATTCAAGTTACGATCGAGGAACGGAGACCGATGGCTGAAAAATAGAAAATTTTTTTATTAAATAATTATTTAAAATAGGGTTATTGTTTTTTAGTAATTCTGAAAATAAAAGATTTTGGAGGTGATTTTATATGCCGGAACGTAAATTTTATCGGTGTTGGTTTTCAACAAAAATGCGAGATTTTGTGCAACCTGGCTAATAAATTTACATATTTATTTAAACAAAAACCTTGTTAATATTTTATTAAATCCTAATTAAGACTAATGGGCTTAATTTAGTGGCTTAATAGGCCTAAGCCTAATTAGTAATTTAATTAGCTATTTAAAATATAATAAACACCTAAAAACCCTGCACTTTGCACATCAAGCTCACACCTCCCACTTAAAATTTAAGAAAATTTCTCTCCCAAACCACACAAACCCCACGGCACACACTAACAATTTTAGAAGGGATTTTCGAAGGGTTCAAGGGAATTCAAGCCAAAGGTTTCACTCCGTTCTTCGTCGTCAACGTTATTTCGTGCGTATATTACGCAAAGGAACGCCATACATCTCTTTTTCTCATCCATCATATCATATTATTGTTTTAATTGTTGTATGCATGAAGAACATGATTTATTTTTTTTTGAGATTTTTGGATTACTGCATGCACACGTGAGGAAACATGAGATTTGATGCAAATTCTTAAAATTTTTATGAAAAATGGGGCCGCCACGAACTTAGGTTGGAACCAGTGGTGTCTATACACGAATTAAGGCCCTAACTTACGCACCACACTCACCAAAGTCGAAGCTAAACAAGCAAAACAAGCTGGAACCGTAAGTTGCTGTCAGGGGGTTAAGGGTGATCGGGTTTCATGAGGGAGGGGTTGGCTTGGTCTTGGCTTGAGTCAGGGCTTAGCCAGGGATTGTGAGGGGTCAGAGAGGAGTCCTAGCCATGCTAGGATTCGAGTCATGTGGGCTGGGAGGATTACTTGCCAAGCAAGACTCCTACCCGAGAGCCTTCCTCTCGTGCGCAGGTTACAGCACTTGCACAGGAGACGTGTGGCTCTGCCTGGGGTTCAAGGGCTGGGTCAGTGTGCGTCCTAAGTGTCCTAGGCGAAAGCTGGAGAGGTTGGTTAGAGGGCCAAGTCATGGGCTAGAGTCCTAGACACTAAAACTTAGAGTCCATGCTTCATGAAACTCTCGGCCAGCATATGGGTGAAATAGGGGCTTTGTTTTGATGTTTGGGGTGGGGTTCTTAGTGGTCTAAGGGTCCAGTAGGGTACTTTAGGATGTTTTTCAAGTTTTGGACCAACATGGTTTGGGGGTAAGTCGGGAAAATCAAAAGTTGGCTCGGGGTCGAAGTTTAAGTGTCAATTTAGGGTTTTAACTAATGAAAAATTGAAAAACGGCTCACGGGGGTTAAGTCGTGGTTCATAAGGGCTAAAATAATATAAAAAGACTAAATTTTAAATTTAGGAATTTTATATTAAAGTTTGGGATTTTTCGGGATTAAAACACCGTCGAAACAATTAATTAAAGATAAATGAAAAAGTCTAACATTTAAGCTAAATAAAATTATAGAAAAATTAATTTAAGCTTAAATAATTATTTGGGACATGTTAGAGTCAAGAAATCAAGAAAAAAAAAGTCAAAATCGAAAAATGTCAAGTTCAGGGGTAAAACGGTTTTTTTACACCAAAAATTAGTAAAGGTCATGTCAGTGCCCTAAATGCTGTTTTTATGATATTATGACTATTTTTAAATGTTTATGATATGTTCATGATTAAATAATGATTTTTATGTTTTAAGATCGACATTTAAAAGACATGTTGCATGCTTGGTTTCAAAAGAAAAATGTGATATTATGCATGATTTTTATAAAGTAATGAGAATGTTAAACGTTGAAAGAAGTGAAGTAATTGTGACTAATTCGATAATGTTGGAGATATCGTGAGGGTTATGGTCCTAGTGGGAGCCCAACGATCGTGTTTCCATCATTACGAATTTGTGGCAACGGTTATGTGGTAATGGTTTTGTGATAACGGTAAGAATGAGAATATCGTGAGGGGAAAAGACCCCCGAGGGAACCCATTTTTGGGAAAAGGCCCCAGAGAGAACCCTGACGATCGTATTGCTATTCGATGAGGATAGGCCAAAGCCCAGTTGACTGGTGAGAGTGTCGCTGGAGTCCCCGCCGCCCAGTACTGTGGTTACATGTAGATGGATCCATCAACTTTTGAGGATTATGTCATGATGAGGAAAGTCACAATTAACGATCTGAATTCAACAAAAGAAAAGGAAAATGTTTGATTATGAAAAATGTTTATGTTACGTCATGTTGAGAAAAAAAGAAAGTTAAAGTTTATGTTTGCATGTCAAGAAATGTTATTTTTACGTAAAAATATTTTCACTGTTTCATGTGGTTTTATACGTATTATCTGTTATAAAGATTATGATGTGTTGAGTGTTTAGACTCACTAGGTGTGATGGATTCAGGTGAGGTTGAGGGAGGTCTTGATGGGTGATTGGACTGGACTGAAGGCGCACACAACCCGAGGACCAGCGCTTCTACTTTTTTTTTCCACATTTATGATTCATGATTTATTTTAAAGATTTTAAGACAATTTATTTGTGCTTTTGAGAGATTTTTGAGAGGTTTAGTATGGGCTATACTTTTCAAATTTATTGCTTTTTAGGTTGGTTAACTTCTGACATTTTATTTTTATGACTATTTCTATTTCATTTTTAAATGCTAGTTGGTTGATGTTTTATTTTAAAAGGGTAAAATATTTAATAAAAATATTTTCATGTGGTATATGAAAGGGGATCGGTTACGGTGACCGGAAGCACAACGGAAGTTTAAAATTTTTATTTTTCATAAGAAATTTTCGGCCACCTTGATTTAATGTGAAGCAAATATAAAAACAACAAAATGTCATACATAGGGTGTTATAGATTTTTACCTATCAATCACAAGGATTGATGTATGGCTCCAACTAAGGTGTAAACACCTTAGCTCTTCAATGGTAGAAACTATCTTCAAGCTTCCTTTGAGCACTCCTTGCTCAACTATTAAGCCCACCACCAACTAGCTAGATCCCCTCTTAATTTGCACTAGAAAACTAAGAGGATTTTTCAATGAGAATTATTTTCTTTCCTCAACACTTGAAGAAGAAAAATGAGAGAAAA
>NW_027357022.1:4493-7688 GCF_012295235.1 Primulina huaijiensis | reverse complement strand
TTATCAACTCCTTGATAATAAGAACGTCAGAACTCAAGTCTGATAGTACCCAACCAATCATGTTAAACGCCTAGCAGCATCGCTTACATGATTCCCTAGGTATCAAATGATAGTGCCTGCAAGAACCATTCAATTATGGTTAGCGTACAGTACGGTCCCTTCAACTCATATATCCCGACCGATTCGACAACCATTGGTTTATCGAGAGTTGTCAATGAATCGATACTATGTGTCATGTCGTAGTTGCATCGATGGTGTAATCTATGAAACCCCTTTCATAATTACCACCATACTCTGATCAGAGATTTCAAACTACATATACATGAAAAACACATAGGATATCCATACCCGTAGGTAAGCGGTGAATCCCCGACTACAATGCATCGACTCCTATATGTTTCGACAGAACACCCAACCTTGCCACCTGATGACCCCATGAGAGTCGGTAAACAAGTCAAAGTGTAATTCTAGCACATAGAGTCTCAATGTTGTCCCGGGTCATAAGGACTAATGGTGTACAACCATAAACTAGGACTTTTCCACTCGATAAGTGAGAACCACTTGGAAAGTCCTTTAATGGAGGGTTGTTCAGTGCACTCTACCAGGAGCACCTATCTGCATGCTCGGACATCACAATGTCCCCTACCAATGAAACATGGTACTCACATCGCAGATACTAGTCTCAAACTCGAGCGGCCTATATCCTTCTTAGCGGCGGCTGAATCGACTAGGAACCGTTTAGAATATACAGTATTCCAAATATGAGTTTCATGATACTCATCATATGAGCATCTCATATTCTTTCTACTATTTGTATATTCAAGGGCTTTATCTATGCAACTAGCATGGGTATATAGATAAAGATGAGTCAAAACAATAATTTCAAATATTATTAATATAAAGATTGCTTATACATAGAGTTTCATTGTGAACACTCGGCCAACACTTGGCTCGACGTGCACCTACTCTAACATTATATGTAAAGGGCCGAAGATCGGGTGTTTTAAAAAAATATTTTCCTAGCACATTTTAAGCAAAAAGAAAGGCAGACGTTTCAGTTGGTATCAGAGCAAAGGTCCTGTAAAGGGTTGTGCCACCATCAGTGCCGGGAAGATCAGTCATCAAGCCTCAAGTCGTAAGTTTTACATGCTTTATGTGAGTTAATATATTGTTATCTCCATGACGATATGAATATTATGTTTACGTTACATGTTTATTAGCTTTTGAGTATTTATGCTTGCATGCTTAAATTGTTAAATGGTATAAGCTATGTCACATGATTAAAAAACTTAGATTTAAATGCATGTTGGTTACGTTAGAATTTGGAAAACGTTCAGATAAAATGTCTCCTAGACGTGCCCCCGTTAATGGAAACCAAGCAGAGAACAGTGTGAATCAACAAGGAAATGCCCCACCACCACCACCACCACCAGGAGACGCTGCTACACGTGCATTAGAGGGGATGGCTCGTCTCTTCGAGCAGCAGTTACAGCAGCAACAGTTGAAGCAAAAGCAGTTGCAAAAACAGTTACAGCAGATGCAGCAGGCGCCTATGCCACAGCAGGATATATATGATCAGTCCCGGAGGCTAGGGCCGAAGTAATTTTCTGGCACTACCGACCCTTTTGCTGCAGAGGGATGGATTTGTTCTCTGGAGGTACACTTTCGCTATTTAGATATGGGAGACGCGGACCGTGTGAGGTGTACCACTTATTTGCTTAGGGATGACGCTTCTTTATGGTGGGAAGGAGCTGAGCAGGGTGTTAACCATGCTACACTTACTTGGGCTCAATTCAAAACGATATTCTATGAGAAGTATTTTACTGCTGACGTTAGGGGACGGCTGAAGAGAGAGTTTATGAGCCTCCGTCAGGGAGACTCGACTGTTGCTGAGTTTGTCAAGAAGTTTGATAGGGGTTGTCATTTCGTACCCCTTATTGCCAGGGATGCTGAAGAGAAGCTTAGGAACTTTATGGATGGTCTGCGACCTACCATAAGGAATAATGTTATGATGATGCGTCCTTTGGATTATGCTACTGCCGTAACTTATGCTTTCCGGTAAGAACAATCCTTGAAGGACATTGACTTTGAGCTACAGCTCAAGAGGCAACTACACAAAAGTAATAATCAGCCTAACAAGAAGCCATACACGGGTCTTCCTAGACCTCAAGGGCCTCAAAAGCCCCAAGGTCAAGTCAAGAAGCCAGCACCACCAAAGCCACAAAATCCTGGAGCACCGAAGCCTGCCGAGAGGCAGCCATGCAAAGTGTGCAACCGTCTACATCTTGGCAAATGTGAATGGAGATCGTTTAAATGTTTCTACTGCAAGGAAGATGTAATGCCCGAGATTTTATTTCGTTAATTTGAAATGAATATTTGATTTATTGATATGATTATAGATAGAGCACGTCGAACTTGGATTGGATTTATTGAGTTGTAATTATGTGCGAGGACAGAAGGTCTCGCGCATATGCGCGGCTGGTGGGCGCACATATGCGCGAGCTGTGTGATTCCAAAATGTGCTGAGACGAAGGTCTCGCGCATATGCGCGACAAGAGGCGCGCATATGCGCGAGTTGTCCAGAGTAGTAGGCGCATATGCGCCGAGAAGGGGCGCGCATATGCGCCAGAAGATTAAATTGTTATATGCCGAGACAGTAGGTCTCGCGCATATGCGCCGGTTGAGGTCGCGCATATGCGCGAGACGTGTAGACCAAAAATGAAGCCACTTGTCCTAGCCATGCATATATAATGTGTACTTAGTCTCATTCCTTCGAGATTTGCAGCCAGAAATTGAGAGAGAAACCTCCATAGCTAAAGCTTCATTTCACCTTGGATTTGTGATTGTACATGATCCGGCCATCCGATTTTCAATCCAAGTGTAGATTCTTGCTCTTCTCATTACTAGCTTCAAGAGGATGTAAGTATCTTTTAGTTTCAGCATGTTTGGGAGTTTACATATTGGGGAAATTCTGATATGCTTGTAATTATGTGTTCTCGAGATCATTGACATCGTAGAAACGTAAACGAATCGAGAAAGTGATACCGTATGTGATTGTTATGAGTTTTCCAGCATGTATTGGGTGGAAATGATACAGATTTGGAGATCTTGATATATAGATTATGATGGTTGTGAGTTGAGGATTTGACTTGTTGATATATGTTGCGATTTGAGTTGATCGGTATTGAGAAATCA
>NW_027357022.1:0-3677 GCF_012295235.1 Primulina huaijiensis | reverse complement strand
TGATTTGAGTTTCCCAAAATCACATACTAGATTGTTATCTTTTTATATGTTGATGCTTTGTTTATAGATTTATATTCAAGCATTTAAGATAGGAAAGACATTGGCAGACTTGCCAAGCTAGACGTTCGGTGATATCGACGCATAGGAGCAGAATTGACTCCGATTGTAGACATTCGATATAGACATGACCGAAGTCTAGGAATAAGACGTACCGTCACCCCGATTGGGAGGGTAGGTGGCAGACTGTGACGTCTTATTCACACCGGGATCCCTAGAGTTAGAGTCGAGTCGAGTCAAGATATGATTTCGATTTCATTTGCATGCTGATATTGATTTGGTTTCATAGATTATGGAACATATTGCCATTGATTCTATTCCTGATAGCATGCTTCATGATTTGTATTGTGTATATGCATGTGTACCATGTTTTATACTGGGATTTGTTCTCACCGGAGTATCCGGCTGTTGTTGTGTCTGTATGTGTGCATAACAACAGGTGGGGCAGGATCAGGTTTAGACGAGGATGATTGAGAGGTGATAGCGTGGTGATCACGGGCGTAGCAGAAGAAACTTTTTGTTGTATTAGACATGAATTAATACTTTTAAACACTAGTTTGATTGTATGAACGAAACGAGACATGTATTTGCTTTTAATGAAATGCAATAAATTTTATATATGTGTGTTATGTTAAAAGCAAATTTTTGACCCACATTTTCTAGCAAAGATCCATTTAATCCCAATGATAATCGAGTTAGAGCCTGGGTCCCCACAACAGGTTGTATCAGAGCGATAGATCCTTTAGACTGAGATAGAATAGAATGAGCGGTGTAGATCGAGTCGTCTTCCTTGCTTATATCATGCTAGCACACGTCATGATTTATTGCTTTCCCTATGATATGTTGTATTGTTATCTGAGTTGATTACAGCATCTACTTGCCAAGACTGAATCAGAACCGATTCTGGATCAGAGGTATATGATCAGAGGAGGACTGAGACAGATTGTATAGACTGTATACTAATGCATTTGATAATCAGATATGCCTCCTCGACGAGTACCGCAACCAGTAGCAGGTCGGGCACCAGAACAGCGCAGTACTTCCAATGATCCGATGGATGTGACCGCTACACCGATGGAGACCTTGTTAAAGCGGTTTCAGTCGTTCCAACCACCGACACTAAAGGGTACAGAAAATTCCGTTGAATGTGAAAGTTGGCTCGATGATCGAAATGTTATTTGAATCTCTTGACTATACCGACGAACGACGAGTTAAACTGATTGGGCATCAACTGCAAGAAGTTGCCAAGAATTGGTGGCTTACCACAAAGAGGGCCTTGGAGCATCGTGGTACAGAGGTCACTTGGAAGGTGTTCAAGACAGAGTTCTATCAGCGATTCTTTCCCGTCTCCTACCGAAAGGACAAAGGTGCTGAATTTGACAACCTGAGACAGGGACAACTGAACATCGAAGAATATGTGGCTAAGTTCTCCACATTGCTCAGATTTGCTCCCCACGTTGCTGGGAATGACGAGGCCGTTGCGGATCAGTTTATCAATGGCCTGAATCCGGAGATATTCACCTTGGTGAACACGGGACGACCCAACAGTTTTTCTGATGCCTTGAACAGAGCGAAGGGAGCAGAATCCGGGTTGTTTAGGCAACGAAGCACTTCTTATACCATTCAGACTCTTAGATCACCCCAGCCCTCGGGTCAGTATCAGCAACCACCTCCAAGATTTGAGAGTGGTGGTAGCTGCAGCGGGAGGAAAGACAGTTTGAAAGTGAAGGGGAAGCAGTTCAAGAAATCAGGGAGCAGTTCGTCGAGCTCCAGTGGGCCGAGACAGACAGGGTCGGGCCAGAGATCAGAGTATACAAGGGTTTACTGTAGTTCTTGTGGAGGTAGACATGCCACCGAACAGTGTCAGGGTGTGATGGGTCGCTGCAACATTTGCAGACAGCAGTGCCACTTCGCCAAGGTCTGTCCACAGAGAGGTGCACAGCAGACTCAGAGTGTAGGAGCATCTGGCTCTGTAGCTCAGCCTGAGAGGCAAGCTTCATCTGTTCATTCATTCCAGCCAGCCCCTGCATCTACACAGCCTAGAGCTCGAGGTGGCCAGACAGTGAACCAACCTCCCAGACAGCAGGCTCGAGTGTTTGCGCTGACAGAAAAGCAGGCTCAGGATGCCCCTGATGACGTGATAGCAGATAATTGTTCGCTTTGCGGTTATCCTGCTTATGTTCTGATAAACACAGGTGCATCACATACATTTTTATCTGAGCGTTTTGCATTGACATATGCATTGCCTATTGAGTCGTTGTCTACTGTAGTGTCTGTCTCTTCTCCGTTGGGGACAGGGTTGATATCAGTGACATCTATTAGATCGTGTTTACTACAGTATGATGGGCATGAGATAGATTTAGACTGTATTGTACTTGGGTTATCTGATTTTGATTGCATTATTGGTATCGGCATGCTAACCAAGTACAGAGCGACAGTAGACTGTTTCCACAAGATTGTTAGATTATGACCAGAGATGGCTGAAGAGTGGAAGTTCTACGGCAAAGGGTCTAGAGCTAGGATTCCTTTGATTTCAGTATTGTCTATGACTCGATTACTACAGAAAGGAGCAGAGGGGTTCTTTGTCTATTCAGTTGATTTATTGAAATCGGGTCCTACCTTGGCAGATGTGCCAGTGGTTTGCGAGTTTGCAGATGTGTTCCCCGATGAGATTCCGAGATTGCCTCCAATCAGAGAGGTAGATTTTAGTATCGACCTAGTACCAGGTACGGTTCTTATTTCTCGAGCTCCTTATAGAATGGCACCGATAGAGTTGAAAGAATTGAAAGAACAGCTTGAAGATTTGCTGGCCAAGGGATATATCAGACCGAGTGTATCTCCTTGGGGCGCACCAGTGCTATTCGTGCGAAAGAAAGACGGTTCGATGAGATTGTGTATCGATTACCGGCAACTGAACAAGGCAACAGTAAAGAACAAGTACCCATTGCCTCGCATCGACGATTTGTTTGATCAGTTGCAGGGATCCTCTGTCTATTCCAAGATCGATCTGATATCTGGATATCACCAGCTGAGAGTTAGAGATTTTGATATACCGAAGACAACATTCCAAACAAGGTATGCACATTATGAGTTTATTGTCATGTCTTTTGGTTTAACGAATGCGCCAGCGGTGTTTATGAGTCTGATGAACCGTGTCTTTCAGAGGTATCTGGATGAGTTTGTGATTGTTTTTATAGATGATATTTTGGTTTACTCGAGAAATGAGACTGATCATGCTGAGCATTTGGGAATTGTGTTGCAGACGTTAAGAAATGAGCAACTGTATGTTAAACTGTCAAAGGGTGAGTTTTGGCTGAGACAGGTTGTCTTTTTGGGTCATATCATATATGGAGACGGTATTTCTGTTGATCCGAGCAAAGTCGAGGCAGTGATTAGTTGGCCTAGACCAACTTCTGTGCCAGAGATACGCAGTTTCATGGGTATAGCAGGGTACTATCGACGATTTATTAAAGATTTCTCCAGTATTGCGAGGCCAATCACTCAGTTGACTCAGAAGAATGCGCCTTTTATCTGGTCAGAAGCATGTGAGTCGAGCTTCGTAGAGTTGAAGAAGGGATTGACTAGTGCTCCAGTCCTGACGATACCTTCAGGTACGGGTG
>NW_027357021.1:22164-23920 GCF_012295235.1 Primulina huaijiensis | reverse complement strand
TTATCTTAATCTCGAGCTTTATAATTCTGTACACGATAAAATTATATACACAACTTAGATAATCTTAAAACAAATCTTATATTCTGAATGATTTAAATATTAATATCCAAGATTACACCATCAAATTATTAACCTGATATTAAACTGATATTATCACGATATTACAAAATCACGGGTTTTACATCCCTCCCTCCTTGTGGGAAGTTTCGTCCTCGAAACTTGAGTTGGCTTGGTCTATGAAGAGGTACGGGTATTGGTCCCTCATCCTTTCTTCTAGCTCCCATGTGGCTTCTCTTTCCGTGTGGTTAGACCATTGCACCTTGACGTAGGGAATGATTCGTCGTCTTAGTACTTGATCCTTGGTATCCACAATTCTAATGGGAACTTCTTCGTATTTCAGCTCTTCTCCCAAGTTACTTTCGATCATGAGTGGTTCTGCTTCCAACACGTGACTTGGGTCCGAGATGTATTTCCGTAGTTGAGACACGTGGAACACGTTGTGTATTCTAGACATGTTTGGTGGCAGTGCCAATCTGTATGCTAGCGTGCCCACTTTTTCCAAAATTTCAAAGGGTCCCACATAACGAGGGTTCAGCTTCCCAGCTTTACTGAATCGGACCACTCCTTTCATAGGCGAGACTTTTACGTAGGCCTTCTCGCCAATATTGAATTCCACTGGCCTTCTTTTCAGGTCTGCCCAACTCTTTTGTCGATCTTGAGCTGCCTTGAGTTTCTCTCGGACTACTGTAACCTTGTCTATTGTTGTCTGTATGAGTTCGGGTCCTACTATTACTTTTTCTCCCACTTCATCCCAATATAATGGTGATCGGCATTTCCTCCCATACAGGGCTTCATATGGAGCCATCCCAATACTGCTGTGATAGCTGTTATTATAAGCAAACTCGATTAATGGTAGGTGATTGCTCCAATTGCTACTGAATTCTAGAGCGCAGGCTCGCAGCATATCTTCCAAAGTTTGAATGGTCCTCTCGGTTTGGCCATCGGTTTGTGGATGATAGGCCGTACTAAGTGTCACTTTTGTTCCCATGGCTCCTTGGAAGCTCTTCCAAAATCGTGAGACGAATCTTGGGTCTCTGTCAGACAGGATGCTCACTGGTACTCCATGAAGTCGTACAATATTATCCATATACAGTGTGGCCAACTTGTCCAGATTGTAGTTCATACAGACGGGTAGGAAGTGTGCGGATTTTGTAAGTCTATCTACGATTACCCATATTCCGTTCTGCCCTTGCCTTGACTTTGGTAACCCTACCACAAAGTCCATGGAGATATGTTCCCATTTCCATTCAGGTATTTCCAGGGGTTGCAATAATCCTCCAGGTCGTTGGTGCTCTGCTTTGACCTGTTGACACACTTGGCATTTAGCGACAAATTCTGCCACGTCTCTTTTCATTCCATTCCACCAAAAATTGCTCTTAAGATCTCTGTACATTTTTGTACTCCCTGGGTGGACTGAAAATTTGGACTTGTGTGCTTCTGACAGTATTTCTTGGCGAAGGTTATCGCTGTCTGGTACACACAGTCGTCCTTTCATCCATAAGACTCCTCTGTCATCGATTTGTAGATCTTGAGACTTCCCACTTTCAACTTGTCCCTTGAGTTTTGTTAGCTCAGGGTCTCGGTCCTGGTTTAACTTTACAGTCTCTTGCAGACATGGCCTCGCGGAGAGTGAGGCCAGGGTGATCTTGCTCTCATTTTTCCGACTCAGAGCATCGGCCACCTTGTTTGCTTTACC
>NW_027357021.1:0-16879 GCF_012295235.1 Primulina huaijiensis | reverse complement strand
AAATAACATATATTTACAGCATGCTTTTCATAATTTTTAACACTGCAATTTTTCACCTTTCATGGTTTACTGACGTCAGTCCCTAAGTTTTAATCCTCTAAGGGGGCGAGGCCGTAAAACAGTTCTATCCCACTGTTAAGGGCCATATGTTGGAATTCCACCCATTTTCAGGGAAATTCTCACAGTGTCTCACAAAACGTAACAAGATTTAAAAAACGTAGACGGTGTTCGACCGCATTTTTTTTTCTTAAAAAAAAAACATAACCCAAAAATTTAAAACTTTAAAATTTGCCCACTTACCTTGAATTCTTGATGCAAAATTTACGTGAATAATTAGGGTTGCTTGCACAGGAATTTTCGAAAATTCCTCTTCGGCGGCTAGACGGCGGCAGCGCTTCGCTGTGCTCGAAAATCCTAAAGAGACTAGGGGACAAATTTTCGAAATTTTTGTGTGTTTCTAAGGTGTAGTTTTTCGAAAATAGGGTCCTCCTATTTATAGGAGTTGGCTGCTATCGTGATAGTGCGTTTGAACTGTGAATCAAATCTGATATCTTGATATATCCGTGATCTAGGTAGATATTCGAAATCTCCTTCTTCTTTCCCCACCTAATTTTCGAAAATCTCATGGTATATATTGTTAGATTTCGAATTCTATTATCTCTTATTTGATCTTTTATCCCGGTATCTCAATATCAACCTAAATCTTAGATATTTATCTGCTTATTTTCAAAATTCCTTCTTTAATTCCTTAGATTGAGATAAATTTATTCCTACCAAATTCTCAAGTTTAAAATAGATAATATTATCTTAATCTCGAGCTTTATAATTCTGTACACGATAAAATTATCTACACAACTTAGATAATCTTAAAACAAATCTTATATTCTGAATGATTTAAATATTAATATCCAAGATTACACCATCAAATTATTAACCTGATATTAAACTGATATTATCACGATATTACAAAATCCCGGGTTTTACACACAAAACATATCAACATCTTTACATTATATCCTTCTTTGTTAATTTTAACAATAAAAAGATCTTTCAGTATCAAACATATCAACATTTTTAAGTTGTTTAAAATAAACATTTTAACAATTCATTTTTAAAATAAATCCAAATAGCTTGTAAGCTCTAGGAGTTTATAAGCTGTTTTTAATAAATTTAGCCAAATTTACTCTTAATATGCGATCATGATTTATCCACCAATACACGTGTGGATGAAAGTACTACTCAAATAGATAACATCTACCAAGCCTCATGATCGGAGGACCCCTCCAATATGCTCGGCGTTTAAGCAGCATCACGTATGCATTTATTATCTGTATATCCTATAAATTATAATTACACATGAATTAAGTATGTTAATGACATATATATATGTGTGTGTGTGTGTGGCTTTATTATTCTTTTTCTTCCTAAAATAGAACGCTAATTCACGCACCATTGTAATGTACGTATTATTGATCAATCGATAAATCTTGGATCACAAAACTCACACGGTCTCATGAGTCAATTTTGTGAGACAAATATTCTATTTTGGTATCTAATGAAAAAATATTATTTTTTATGCTTAAAAATATTATTTTTTTATTGTAAATATGGACATATTTTACTTGTCTCGTGAACAAATATACATGATACCGTCTCATGAAATACATAAGATTTGGGCTGACTTTCGTTTAAGCGATTGGAACAGATTAGCCGAAAAAGATTATGTGCTGGACTTCATGATGGATGGATCAGCCCATAATTCAATTTAGGCCTTCTCCAAAACGCTTTAATCGGTGTTATGTTCAATCAATTAAGTAAAACCATGATTTGAGATTAACATAAGATTGCATAGAACACTGCACCAAGATTAATAAAATAAATAACAATTGGCACAATAAATTACAAATGATTGGACATTTTTTTATGTAATTGTTTTATATATATAAAAAAAATTAAATTACAAAGCAATTCGTTGACCTCTATGATTTTTTTTAATGACGTGGGAACACACAACCGCTATCTTTCGATACACACTTGGTAAACTTTCATACTAACGCTAGCTAGGTAAACCGATCTGCACAAAGCCTTTGAGACATACTCGTCCAAAAAAATGTTGGCAGAGGGAATCGAACTACTGATCATTGAACAAATGCTCACCTACTCCATCAATTTGTTTAACATAACAAAACGATAGTCCGAAATCAATATGACATTTATATATATTTCCATTGGCAAGATCATTTCTACATTTCCAAACCATCAACAATAACAAGTTTAACAAAATCTCAACTCATAATCCAATTCGATGAGAACTTCAGTGACTTTATTGTACATAATTTAGCATGTCAACTTGTTAATTTAGGATCAAAGCATCCCCAAAAATAACAAATTTATAATCATTCGACTCAGATTCGGCTTATACTGAACTCAAAATAGCATGTACTAACAATTTAAAATTTTCAATCACTTGCTTAGTATTTTACATAGAAATATTCAAATTAAAAGGAAAGAAAGGACAAAACACAATTTCTTTCGGCTTCCACAGTACAAGTCTCGGCCAGTGCCCATTTATTTTCAAATTCCAAATCTTAATTAATCCTTCATTAGATGTTACAATTACTTGCTTATTACAAGAAATTTACAAGTTCAACAATTTTCAGCTTGTTCATCTTTTCCTCACTTCAACTAATTACAATTGCATAAATTCAAGAAAACAAAACAGAAGTAATTGTTACAGCTTTCAAAATTCCCCTTCCCCTTAAATTTTCATTCCATGTTCTAGTATGTATAAAAATAATCAATGCAAATATCAACCAACCAAAATCCCCAAAAATTAAAATAGAAAACAACACAAACCTAACAATAATCATCTTTCCTTACCTGATAGGCTATGTGGGATGATACTGGACAAAGGTTTAACCAGAAGCAGCTAGCAACTTTATGTCTATCCCAATTCTTTTTCGAACTTTTCTTTGTTTGTAGCGTTCGGTCGTCCTTTAGGATTGAAGGGTTTATTTCTGTTTCTCTTATATTATCTATATGTATCAAGTTAAGAAGACTAAAGAGAAATGAAATTCTCTCCTCCTACACGTAATCACATTTCTTCAATGTACTCGGGTCTTCATTATCTTTTATGTAAATACATATAATATTTTCGCTAATTTGATTGATTATTAATTGATTTCTGTGACCTCGCTATGCAGGACGTGGATACCCTCTTATCAAAATTGAATTACATCAAGTCCACTCTCTTCTGGTCAGAAGTCCCTTACACAGATTTCCTGGACAGAGTGCACACGTCGGAAATAAAACTTCGGGAAAAAGGACTGTGGGAGGTTCCACACCCTTGGCTAAATCTTCTTATTCCTAGGCGTAGGATTCATGAGTTTGCTGGACAAGTTTTCGGAAACATCGTAAAGAATACAAGCAATGGTCCTGTCCTGATCTATCCCGTCAACAAATCAAGGTACTGATCTCTGTTAGAGATTTTTCTCAAAATCATGTTTTTTACGTATATATAAACATGATATATAATATATGCGGAAGCAGATCGAGTATTACCTCCGACCATTGAGAATTTTTGATTTCTTTGTTTTTCTTCTCGGTTGAAGCCTTCAAAGCACTCCACTCACTCAATAGATGGTGTAAATGTTTCTTATGAGGTGTGTGCTTAGGGACCTCAATCGTTCTATTTACATGCATTTCTCATACCATCAATGAGTGTATCAGGAGTCGAGATCCAGAAAGAAAATCGTGTACGCATCTTAATTTTTCTTGGCCGTCGCCAATTTCAATTTGTACACGCTACTTCGTTTAACATGTGTCATATTTCTTACATTCTCCCACTTGACACATATATCTCATTTATCATAGGAGAAAACAAAATACATGAATCATGGCGATATGTCATCTTAAAACGAATATTATCTTCCATGTATTACAATGCATTATGTCTCTCAAATCTGTATAACTTAATGAATAAACCCAATGTTTATTCGAGGTCCAACTTTATTGATATTTCTCAAATCAATGAATGTGTACACAACAAATATGAGAAAATATCACATCATAGTTTCATTAAATTTGTTCTTACAACAAAATTACATAAAGGAACCAAGTCTCATTCTTTCTGTATGATCCTTAAATTTCAATGGTGGCATGCCCTTAGTCAAAGGATCTGCAATCATCAATTCAATGCTAATGTGCTCGATAAGTAACTTCTTATCTTTAACATGTTCTCGTATGGCTAAATACTTAATGTCGATGTGCTTGCTTCGACTACCAATTTTGTTATTTTTAGTCATAAATACAGCATCTGAATTGTCACAATATATTCTTAATGACTTAGATATAGAATCCAAAATTCTAAGCCTTGAAATTAAACTCTTCAACCATACACCATGTGAGGTTGCCTCAAAACAAGATACGAACTCAGCTTCTATAATTGAAGTAGCAGTCAATGTCTGCTTTGCACTTCTCCAAGATACAGCTCCACCAGCTAGCATAAAAATATATCCTGAAGTGGATTTTCTTGAATCAATGTAGCCAGCGTAGTCTGAATCAGAGTAGCCAATTACTTCCAAATTCTCAGTTCGTCTAAACAAAAGCATATAATCGTTAGTCCCTTGAAGGTACCTCATTACTTTCTTTGCAGCTTTCCAATGGTCTAAACCTGGATTACTCTGATATCTTCCCAACATCCCAACAACAAATGCAATGTCAGGTCTAGTGCAAACTTGAGCATACATCAATCTTCCGACAGCAGAAGCATAAGGAATGTTTTTCATTTGTTCCCGCTCTAGATCATTCTTTGGGCATTGGCTCAAATCGAATTTATCGCCTTTCACAACGGGAGCTATACTTGGTGAACAATCTTTCATCCAATATCTCTCTAAAACTTTGTTGATATAGGTTTCTTGAGACAGACCTATAATACCTCTAATTCGGTCTCTATGTATCTTAATGACAATGACATAAGATGCATCGCCCATATCCTTCATATCAAAGTTTTTAGACAGGAATTGTTTCACCTCATATAACAGACCCTTATCTTTGGTTGCAAGTAATATATCATCCACATATAGAATAAGGAAACATATCTTGCTCCCACTGCCCTTCTGGTATATACATTGATCCATGGGGTTCTCAACGAATCCAAATGAAGAGATAACATCATGAAATTTTAAATACCATTGACGGAAAGCTTGTTTCAATCCATATATAGATTTCTTAAGCTTACAAACCAATTGCTCACCATTACTAGAGAAGAATCCTTCAGGTTGTTTCATATAAACCACTTCCTCTAGTTCTCCATTAAGAAAAGCTGTTTTCACATCCATTTGTTGCAAATCAAAGCCAAAATTAGCAACCAATGCTAGAATGATACGAAGAGAATCTTTTTTAGATACAGGAGAAAAAGTCTCCTTATAATCGATTCCTTCCCGTTGAGTGAATCCTTTAGCAACGAGTCTTGCATTATACCTTTCAATGTTGCCTAATGAGTCTTTCTTTGTTTTGAAAACCCATTTACATCCAATGACTTTTACACCATCAGGCAACTGAACAAGATCCCAGACTCCATTAACTTCCATATAATTCATCTCTTCTTTCATAGCATTAAACCATAGTTTTGACTCACTACAACTCATGGCTTGTGAAAACGTTTCAGGATCATTTTCGGCTCCGATGTTAAAATCCGATTCTTGTAAATACACAACATAATCACTAGATATTCCTGATCTTCTTATTCCAGTAGATCTCCTAAGGTTGTTTGGTTGATCAACAATTTCTTGTTGTTCTTCATTAACAACTTGATCTACTGGATTTTCATCAGCGATTTGTGAAACTTCATTAACTGGTTGTCTAACACCCATTTGGTCTTGAGGGGTGTGAATAACGACCAATCTGTCATTTGAATAAGAGGGTTGTACATTAATGTGATCATTCTCAAAAACTATGTCATGATCACTCCCACTAATCAAGTCATTTTCAAGAAATTTTGTATTTCTTGATTCCACAATCCTTGTGTTGTGAGATGGACAATAGAATCTGTACCCTTTGGATTTTTCGGCATACCCAATGAAATATCCACTTATAGTTCTTGGGTCCAGTTTCTTTTCATGTGGGTTGTAAACCTTTATTTCAGAAGGACAACCCCAAACGCGTATATGTTGCAAACTCGGTTTCTAACCTTTAAATAACTCAAATGGTGTCTTTGGGACAGCCTTGGTTGGAACTAGGGGTGGGCATCGGGTCGGGTTTCACGGGTTCGGGTATTTCGGGTCTGGTACCCGAAATTTTCGGGTAGCACATTAATTACCCGAACCCGAACAGTAATCTGTGCGACCCGATGGTTCGGGTACCCGAAATTTCCGCGTATGGTCGTGTACCCGAAATTTCCGCGTATGGTCGGGTACCCGAAATTTGTGTAACATTTTCTCTAAGCAGTGAATCAAAAGGTTTTAGTGATTAGTCTAAGCAATTTGTTGGTAATCCAGTATCATAAAAAAGAACACCAACCATACAAATTAATTCGGTATTCCGACTGAAACAAGAGGACCACATTCCAGTCCTCTGCAAATACTAAAGATCCCTTGTTTTAGTGGAACAAAGAAGTTTTTAGATTCCTTGCAAATAACCAATTAATTTATACGTTAAACGTTTGCAAATAACCAATTAATTTATACATTAAGTTTTCAGATTCAAGCACTGAAGCACGGATGACCACGACCCCGCGTCCAACATGTAATAATTATTTCACAATAATACTCACTTTATGAGAAGAGGCGGCTGACTGAGAGGTGACCGGCTGAGGCGCAGCGTCGGGAGGAAAGATGAGGCGGCGCCGAAGAGGGAAGAGCCACACTGTCGAGTGCCGAGTGCCGAAGACTGAAGAGTGATTTAGGGAGAAGAGCGAAGAATGATTTAGGGATTTAGTTTTTTTATTTCTTAATTTAAAATATAAAACAATATAAATATATATATCATATATGTATATATGGAATATCGGGTACCCGTTTGTAATTTCGGGTAGTAATATACTACCTGAAACCGACCCGAAATTTTTATATCGGGTTCGGGTTTCTACCCGGACAAAAAATTAAGACAAAAAACCGACCCGATCGGTTAATACCCGATCGGGTCGGGTCGGGTACCCGATACCCGATCACAAACGCCCACCCCTAGTTGGAACTCGGTTTAATATATACACAGCTGTCTTAAAAGCTTCAGTCCACAAAGATTTAGGAAGTTTAGAGCTACTAAACATGCTCCTCACCATGTCCAATAATGTTCGGTTTCTCCTCTCAGCTACGCCATTTTGGTCCGGAGAACCAGGCATAGTATATTGGGCACCAATCCCATGTTCTTGGAGAAACTTCGCAAACGGACCAGGTGCTTGTCCATTCTCAGTGTATCTACCGTAATATTCTCCACCACTATCAGTTCTCACGATCTTAATATGTTTTCCACATTGCTTCTCCACTTCAGCCTTAAAAACCTTAAAGGCTTCAAGTGCTTCGTTTTTATTATGAAGCATGTAGATATACATGTATCGTGAATAATCATCAATGAAGGAGATGAAGTATTTCGGACTTTGCATGTCCATATCTGGACAACAAATATCTGAATGTATGATTTCTAATATTTCTGTACTCCTCTTGGCACCCTTTTTAGACTTATTGGTCTGCTTTCCCTTAATACAGTTCACACAAGTCTCAAAATCAGTAAAATCTATAGTACTGAGTACTCCATCATTTACTAATCTTTTAATTCTCTCTATGGAGATGTGTCCCAATCTCTGATGCCATAATATAGAGGAATCTTCATTTATAACACATCTTTTAATACCTCCTTGAACATGCATAATAGTGTTATTATTTTGTAAATAAATAGAGAAAAGACCATCAACCATTGTACCATTTCCAATAAGATTTGATTTATAAAACAAATTTATTGATTTATCCAAAAACTGAAATGAATAACCAAAGGGTACAAGTTTTGAAACTGAAATTAAATTCCTAGAAAAACTAGGAATATAAAATGTCTTTTCCAATTTTAAAATAAAACCACTATCCAATATAAGACAGCAAGTCTCAATAGCCTCCACATGCGAAGACATCTTGTTTCCTGAATAGATGCTTCGTTCATTTTCTATTGGCTTCCTTAGGTTTTGCATACCCTGCAAGGTATTTATAACATGGATTGTAAAACCAGAATCAATCCACAATGTGTTATAAATTATATCAACCATATTAGATTCATAACAGACAAATGAAGTAGGAATACCTTTCTATTCAAGCCAGTCCTTAAATTTATTGCAATCCTTCTTCATGTGTCCCGTCTTTTTACAGAAGAAACACTTGGATTCTTTCTTAATGTCAGGTTGGGTTGGAATTATTCCTTTCCCTTTTCCTTTGACTTTGGCTTGCTTCTTGTACTTTCCTTGTGTAGTCATAAATACATTATCACTAGTTTCCATCAACAGCCTTCCTTCTTGAACACACATGGTCATTAATTCATTAATTGACCATTTATCCTTACGTGTGTTGTAAGAAATTTTGAAGGGTCCATATTGCTGTGGAAGAGTGAATAAAATGTAGCGCACAAGAAAAGTTTCAGACATTTCCACTTCAAGTGTCTTTAGCCGAGCCGCTATATCCCGCATTTTCATTATGTGCTCTCGCACACCTCTCACACTTGTAAGCCTTAATGAAGAGAATTCCATAATTAAGATGCTTGCTAGTGCTTTATCTGAAGACTGAAACTGTTCATCAATAGCCTTCAGTGATTCTTTGACATTATTATGCTGGTCGACAGAACCACGCATACCAGCAGAGATTTTGGTCTTTATGAACATTACGCAGAGTCGATTAGATCGCTCCCATTTTTCATAAAGATCAACATCATCCGGAATGCTGTTTTCAGTAATAGCAGATGGTTCGTCTTTCCGTATAGCATAATCAATATCCATCCTCCCCAATTGTAGAAGAATTCTTTCTTTCCATATTTTATAGTTATCACCCTTTAGTTCAGGAATGTCACATTTCATATCAGAAAAATTCGCAGGTTGCATAACTGCACAAAATATCATATGCTTAAAATTTTAAGACAATATCATGTTTTATCAATGTAATTCATGTTTTTAAAAAATCTAGTGACATAAAATTTGCCTGTGGGCTAAAATTTTAATTCAATAAGATTTTTCTGTAACTTTATGATAAAACTATCAAAATGTATTTTCCTTAACTCCTGTGGGTAAATTAAGTAAAATATAATTTGATATTTTAACCTAATTAGTTATATAAATATAATAAAAATCCATGTGGGGTAAAATTTATTATGTTTATATAATTAATTACAATTGATGTCCATTATGTGATCCAAATCCACTTAATGCATAATTTTCCATAATTAAGGATGCTGTGGCTATTCCTCAATTATTTAAAATTATACGGTTCACCGAACAAAATTTTGGCTTTACTTTAATACTTTATATAATAATTATTTAGTATCATAATCAACATTTTCCAAGAGTACTCCCAGGAAAGATAGGTAGTGCTAAGGCCCTTTAAATATCTAACTCCTAGTCAGAGCAACATTTTTCAGAGAGACCAGAGGCTAGTCAAGGCAGTTTAAACCGATCTATGAAGAACTCCCTCAGATCATATTTTTTCATATCACCTTATAATTATTATTCACTTTAATTATCCACTTTTATGTGAATCTTTATAAGCCAAAATTAAATAACTTTATATTCACAATTTTACTTAATATGAACATATACGTTCCCCATCAGTTTTTCTCTTCAATCAGAGTAGTGATAAAGTGAGGATCACATTTACATAAAAAAGTGGACGCCTCATCAGTTTTTCTCTTTTATCAGAGTAGTGATAAAGTAAAATTATTTGTTCATTTGTGAACATCTGAAATATTTTATTTATAATATTATATTCACATCTTACTTGATATGTTCATTTCAAATTATAAAAAACTTAATATAATTTAATATGAACACAATGTGAATATCGATATACCAATTATTTTTCAATATTATTTGCATTTTAAATTTCAAAAAATAAATGCAAACATAATATTAAATTTGCAGGTACACATCAAACAATCATCCATAATATTCTAACATGCAAAAATAATTTTTAAACATGTATTGAAATTACGTCGAACTTTGAATTATTTTAATGTGTACAAATCATTTGACCAAATGCTATATGTATACTGCATTTATACATATAACTTAATAACATATTAATCATTATTTATTTATTTATTATTATTTTTTTAAAAATAATAATAAAAAACAATCGTACATCAATTATTAAATTGATGTAGGTTTCACAAAATTAATTATTATTATTATTTAAAAAATAAATAAATAATAATAATAATAAATAAGTAGCAAAGAACTATCTTCCAATCATGCTGCCAAATGGTACAAGTTTGTCATCTTCATTTGTTTTGAAAATTCATCCGACAACTTTTTATGTCATCATTAAATCATCTTAAATGCTTTACGTTATTATATTTGCGAGATTGAATCTCGAGTTCATCTTCAATCTCCAGATATATTCATATCAAAATTTTTAGAAACTTTCGTCTTTAAAATTTCTTTTCTCAAAAATTTTGAAAAATCAGAAAACTGAATATTGTCATCTTCAAAATTTCAAGATGCAACCGAGAACAAAATTCTCAGGTAAGTTTCCTAATATTGTATGTCCGTTCTTTAAATTTCAAGTTTCTTGCGTAAAACTTAAAATTCTTTTCCCAAAATTTCATGATATGAAAACAAATATTTTCAAGGTAGAGGTATCACGGTTCTGATACCAAATGTTAGAAATTTTTTTCTAAAAATCATGTTTTTTCACATATATAAACATGATAAACAAATATGCGGAAGCTAAATCGAGCGTTACCTTCGGCCATTGAATCATCTTTAAGTATTCTGATTTTCCTCCGATTGAAGCCTTCTAAACACTCCAATCTCTCTATAGATGATGTATTATTCTGTATGAGATTGTATATTTAGGGACCTCAAANAATTTGTACACGCTACTTCGTTTAACATGTGTCATATTTCTTACAATCTCTAGAATATGCAGTAGCCTTCCCATCCTAACCACAATCAATATAAACTCATTCTTTGCCACAGATGGAAAACACGAACATCCATGATTACACCCGAGGAGGACATTTTCTACCTAGTTGCCTTCCTAGCTTCAGCAATGCCATCTTCTAGGGGAAAAGATAGTCTGGCATATATTTTGGCTCAAAGCAACAGAATTTTAGAGTTGTGTGAAAAACAGCGACTCAGAGCAAAACAATATTTGCCCCATTATAACACTAAAGCAGAGTGGAAAGCTCACTTTGGAACTCAGTGGGAAGTGATGAAAAGTGTTTTATTTCACAATTTGACTTGGCGATAATTTGGTAAACTATTTATGTGCATGGAGTTACAAATACTTTATGGTAGCTGCAGAAGATTCAGCTCCCTTAGTTTATGTTATATTTTTTAATCTCTCCACGTCGCGCAAAAGTATCTCAAATGGATAATGATTCAAGACGACTTCGAAACATTTTTCTGTTGCCCAAATCAACATTCCAAAAGTTTTCAAGAATATCGCCACCGTTTGGTTAGTTAATCTCAAAACCACCAAATGGACATGAAGATATGCAGTGATTATCATAATCAATAAACCCCGCATCTTCTCCTTTCTTGTCGGTAACGTTATTCACTTTCTTGGTCCTTCAAGAAGCTCAAGAAAGCAAGGAAGGCGAACAAGAAAAATCCACCAGACCAATGCCCGCCGTCACCACCCCTTCCACTGCCTCCGTCGTCGTCATCGCCGCCGCTGCCTCGGTCACCTACACTACCATCATCGTCAAGTGGTGGAAAGCCGATTCCACCACCATCAAGTTTCCGAGACTTCTCATTCCCTGGAATCCATTACAATACTGTCTCATTTACTAGGAAACGGATGTCTAATATTGTCAAAAGAGAGGCTTAAACGGTTAATTTAACGTCCCGAAAATTTGAAGGTCCACTTGAACCACATGCATGCGAGTTATTAAATTCCTGTGGTATTTTATTAAATTGTTTTAAAGCATTGAATGCATGGTTATTTCATTAATTTGTGTTTTAAGTCATGGTTTATTTAAAGTTCACGCATTAGAGTTTTAAGTTGCATTTCACGCTCGAACGAAGAACGGAGTCCGGGGAATTATCAGGAAAATTACTTTAATTATATGATTAATTTTTATTAATTAATATAAGATGTTTTAAAAGTATTTTTCAAGAAATAGGTTTTGTTGGGTATTTTTACCCGCATGATTTTATTTTTATCCGGCACGCAAATTTTATCGAATCGGGGGCTTTTTTGAGTGTTCGGCTAATATTTTCAAAAACTTTCCAACACGAAATAATTTTCGGGAGTGTGTTTGGATTTAATGGGCCTACTTTTAAGTTTATTGGGCATAAAACTCTTTTTAAATTTTTAAAAGACCATTTAGGACCCATAATCATGTTAATTAATTACTTAATTACATCTAATCACATTTAACCTAAACCTCATTTAGCCTTAACCTATTTCACTCTCCACTCAGCCGCCCACCCCCTCCAATCAGTCAGCCTCCTCGTGGGTGCATCAGCAAAGAATTTCGGTTTCTTCTTTTCCTTCAAATTCAAGCTCTTCCCACACCTCGGGCGTGCGTTCCTTCGAGCATTTGTGCACAAAAATCATCAGGCATGGCACGTACTTTGTTTTGCATCTTATACGCCATATACATACTGATGTGTGCTTAATATTATGCGAAATTCTCGATCCAGTTTCATGCATGGAGGAAATTCGGCTTGCTAAATGTTTATGCATCATTTTCATCCACTCACGGTTTCTTTTGAATCTGTTGCGAAAGGGCTGCTGGTTGGGGACGCTGTCGGTCTGTAATCATCGAGGAAGAAGGGGTGTATAAGCTGGATACTAGGCTTGGTCGAGTTGAGGAGAATTGAGCGTGTCCCTTGAAGCGGTAAGCTCGTGGGTGAGAAGGTTGACTGATTTGCTTGAACCAGCGGCTCAGGGGACGAACTAAACCATGGACCAGACCCTGGTGGGTCTGAGACACGGCTTAGGAAGGTCCGAGCGCTGCTTGAACAAGCCCCGTAGGCGATCGAGCATGGGTTGGTGAGATCGGTTGCGTCATGCTCGTATGAGTAAGCCTCGAGCGTACGAGCTGCGTTCCTTCCATGGGGTTGTAGCTGTGGTTTCTTTGGGTCTAGAGGAGTCCTAGATCCAAGTTTTAAAACGAATCGGTTAAGTTGTAAAATGAGCTTGATTTTACGTTTAGGAATGCTTTTAAATATGTTTTGGGACATTTTAAGGAGTTTGGTAAGCTTCGGGTCAATTTCAGAGGTCCAAGGGTAAAAACGGTAATTTTTGGGTTTCCAGGGCAAAATAGTCATTTTGCACCCGGTGTGAGATTTTGGTCCTAGCAGCGCCCTGAGCACAAATTTATCATGCTTTAAATATTTATGCATAATGTTCATGATTTTTACGTAATTACAATAAATATGTTGCATGCTTGGTTTAAAGGAAAAATTATGTATATGCATGCTTTTATTTAAGTGGTGATTATGATGACACGTTTTTGAAAGAAGTGATTTAGTTGTGACTAACACGATGACACGATGACATGTAAGGCCGGGACTCAGTGGGCGGATAATGCTGTCTCTGATGTTCTCGCCGCCGAGTACCGCGATTACACGTAGATGGATCCATCGACTGACATGATGATACGAAAGTCACAACTAATGAACGGAATTCAAATCAAGAAAATTAACACGTATATGTTGATACGATGATACATGCTATGATTATTATCATGTTTTGACAGATCACGATTATGCATATGATTTTAATGTAGACATGAAATGTATGTTGATTACGATATTTTTCATTGCTGCTTGTTATGTATATGTATTTGCTATCACGGTACAGGTGTGTTGAGTCTTTAGACTCACTAGGCGTGTGTGATGCAGGTGAGCATTTTGATCAGGAGACTGGAGGTGATGATGATTGAACGGGCAGAGCTGGTGGCGCACGTTAACCCGAGGACCTTGCGTTCTTCCGCATATTATGTTTACGAGACTTGGTTTTAAGAAATATTGTTAAATGTTTTGAATCTTGGTTTTCGTTGTTGATTTCATTTTAAGATTTAACTAAGTGCAGTTATTTTTATTCAGAGGGTGGATGACCTTTTAAAAGCTTGTTCAACTTATTTAAATATTTTTGAGCGTGTGTATTTTCCGCCTTAGCTTTAAAAAAATGTTCAGTAGAATTTTAAAATGAGCAGACGTTACAGTTAACATGGGAAGCAGGTAAATCGAAATAAAATTATGTTCTTCCACGAGAATGCACCCAGAAAAAAAACAGAACAAAAAAAAAAACGAACTGCAAATCGTAAATTGAAGAATCAAGAATGAAGAAGGCGATTATTACATTGAATAGGTGCAACAGTAATGGTAGATGATTGCCTCGTAACTGTTTGTGTCTGTTGTGCGGCACAAGTGGCATTCTGCAGTTTAAGGTAAGAATCAGTATGTATTTAAAGACTGTGCTTCCAAGAAATTCTCGAAGTTTCTGATATCCTCGAACAAGTTCCCAGAAGTACAAGGAAGTGCTAGGATGCAAGAAAATAAGTTAATGATATCCTCCAAGAAAAATCACATTTTGTATAGGGACTCAAACATGAGCCAGAAGTTTTTGGAAATAAATATACAAGTTCTAATAATAAAGAATGATATCCCATAGATGGGCCTACTAGGGTTAGGTTCAAAATAGATTTGGGACCCCTGGCCCTCCCCAACCAAGGTGGAAGGCCCTTCAAGTGCCCATGTACTCTCTTATAAATATCATGGTTGAGTGTTTAGTTCATTCATTCACTATATTTTTTTTAGCAGCATCCTTAGCTGTTTTTCACTTATATCCTCAGTCTCTGACTTTAGCGTCGGAGGGGCTACACCGGGACACCCTCCCGACCCCCTTCTAATGGTCTTTTTCTTAATTTCAGGCTCAGGACAAATTCGAAACTTGCGTCTGGACTAATGTCACTTAATGGAACCGGACCCTAAATTTTTAGTGAGTATCACTTGGCGCCGTTTGTAGGAAATTTTGAATTAAGACGTAGAGATGGTAGGCAGGAGAGGGAGCAGAAGGGCTAACTCAGCATCATCGCGTCCTCAGATGGGACCCGAACAATCTCGTCTTGAGTCGAGACAGGAGCAACCTCATCATGAGGCCGAAGCTGAACAACCCCGTCACGAGACCAGGGCCGAGCAACCCGGTCCCAATGAGAATGTGAGGAACTTGACGCTGGAACAGTTGGCCAATTTATTACCCGGACAGTAGATGAGGCCATGAAGAAGAACCAAGAGTCTATGTTTGCTGAAGAGCAGGCCACTCGCTTGGAGAGAGAGGAAAATGCTGAGGGCCATCAGAGTAGGGTTGAAGAGACACAGCCCCTCCCAAGTGAAGAGAATATGGAGATGGGAGAGATGTGGAAGGAAATACGGATGTTGAGGCAACAGTTGAGAGGTAGAGCGTCGGCGCCCAAGAGAAAGTCCTTTTTCACTTGCCATTTTGGAAGAAGGGCTTCCTCCAAATTTTTGACAATCAAATATGGGAGAATATGACGGACATGTTGATCCAGAAGAACACTTGGTAAGGTTCGAGAATGCGGCTCTGTTGCATCAGTAATCCGATGGAGTCAGGTGCAGGGTGTTTCTGGGCATGCTAGTGAGTTCAGCCCAACAATGGTTTAACACCCTGAAGCCCAACTCCGTACAGTCTTTCGAGAATTTTTCTACGGCTTTCTTGCACCGATTTGCTAGCAGCAAAAGGCATCAAAAAAATTATCTGAGCCTGTTCGTGATAAATCAACAAGAATCTGAAACTTTGCGAGAATTTTTCCAGCGTTTCAATGGTGCAGCGCTGGAGATACCAACAGCTACCCCCGACATCATGATAAGTGCCTTCACACAACGACTGAGGGGAGGAGAATTTTTCAAATCGCTGGTCAAGAAACCTCCGTCGAGCTATGATGATCTGTTAGCTCAGGCGAAAAAAATATGTAAATCTAGAGGATGTCCAGCGGCACAAGAGGATGGAGCAGCGGCATGGGGGAGAAAGAGTTGAGGGAGCGGAGAGAGGATGAAGGAAGAGGAGTGCATGTGAGAGGGAGGAGGACAAATCTAGGGGTATAGGACAATTATGTGCAAAAGTTAACATGGAGGATTGTTGCGCTGGCAAGGTTTATCTCGAGGTCCGCTCACAGAAGCTTGTCGTTTTTCCGGACTTTGTGTAAGGCGAGAAAATTTGAATGAGGTCCGGATTGCGGGAAGGCTTTTGGAAAATTGAAAAAGGACATTGCTGAGCTCCCTGTCCTGGCCAAACCGGTAGCAGGTGAGCCATTGTGGGTATATTTTTCTGCCACTGAGGGAGCTGTGAGCTCGGTTGTAATGCCTGAGATATTATAACTATAAAATAGTATTGATGACATTTTTGTAAATAAGTTAAAAAATATTCAATTTATTTTGATGGTATTTTCGTAAATAAATTGAAAAATAATGAATTAATTTTAAGGGTAAAATGATAATTAANGTTACTATTTGCTTTAATAAAGCATTTACTGTTTATATTTTTAGTTGGAATCCGGGGTTTCATGTCCGGCACTTCCATCTATTTATAGGAACATTCTGTGTTCTTAGAAGAACACGGTCGAGTTTGCTCCCCTCTATTCCTCTCTTGTAAACAACTCTTCTTAATAAAAACTTCCACTTATTCAATCAAGTTTGCTTCTTCTGATTACATCTCTG
>NW_027357020.1:0-487 GCF_012295235.1 Primulina huaijiensis | reverse complement strand
AGAAAGATGGGTCGTTGCGGCTGTGTATTGATTATAGAGAGATAACAAAGTTTCGATTAAGAATAAGTATCCGTTGCCACGGATAGATGACCTTTTTGACCAACTGCATGGGGCTACAGTGTTCTCGAAGATTGATTTGCGATCTGGTTATTATCAGTTGAAGGTTAGGGAGTCTGATATCCCTAAGACGGTGTTCCGGACCAGGTACGGTCACTATGAATTTCTTGTGATGTCTTTTGGTCTGACCAATGCTCCTTCAATCTTCATGGATCTTATGAACCGTGTGTTCAAGCCGTATTTGGATAGCTTTGTCATTGTTTTTATCGATGACATTTTGATTTACTCCAAGACCAGAGAGCTTCATTCAGAGCATCTCAGAGTTGTTCTTCAGTTGCTGAGAGAGAAGAGGTTGTATGCTAAGTTGAAGAAGTGTGAGTTCAGATTGGAGCAGATTTCTTTCTTAGGCCATGTTGTCTCGGAGGATGGT
>NW_027357019.1:0-274 GCF_012295235.1 Primulina huaijiensis | reverse complement strand
AAATCATCAATAACAAGTCAAATACACAGACACAAGCAGATAATAGCGTCATCCAACTCATCACAAACCCAACTCCTAATCATCCCAGACATCTAACATATGCTCTGATACCACCAATTGTGGCGCCCCAAACCTCGCCACGTAATCATACAACATGTGACGTCATATGCATAAAAATTTTCTCCTTTCAACGACGTAATAATATAATGCATATACGATAAAATAGTGAAATCACCACACTATCTATGTTAATGCAGCAGAAACAGTATAATAA
>NW_027357018.1:0-6950 GCF_012295235.1 Primulina huaijiensis | reverse complement strand
ATGGAGACCTCGATCCAGCCCAAATCAAAAATCCAAATGTGAATATAACCCTGAAGCAACAAACAGCGAGGAGATTGCTTCCAGGGGTACAAACACACACCACAAAAGTATAGATCCTGTAAAACTCGCCATGAATGGAGCGATGTAAAAGCCTGACAAAAACCCCCTCCAGGGAATATGAGAGGACCAAAGAAAAGCACCAGGAGAGTGAGTGCAATAGCCCACCCAATCCCGACGAGACCAAACATGTAGTGTGCGAGTGTCTGAACCCACTCACACCGGACTAGCAAAACAGGGAGAAGGAGAAACCCCCTAAATAACAGTACCTGCAAAGAAGAAATATACATATACAGATAGAAAGATAGAAGAAATAGATCCAAGTGAAGGGATGGGCTGCAAACGGCTAAGAACATCTAGATCTCAGGTAGGGGAGTCCGGATGTATCCGAACGAACAAGTATGGAAATGTGCCGAGGGAGGGAAGGACCTAACTCTAAGGTAAAGTGCCTAAGGGTATGGGACCTCGCCGCCAACGCATCCGCCACCGAATTACCCTCCCGGAATATATGCGAAATATGAACAGACCGCCCCCTCAAAAGGACCAGAATCCTGGATATAATATGAACAAGACCCCAGCAACAACGACGGGAACGAATGAGCTGAATAGAAGTAAGAGAATCAAGCTCGATCGNTCAAAAGGACCAGAATCCTGGATATAATATGATCAAGACCCCAGCAACATCGACGGGAACGAATGAGCTGAATAGAAGTAAGAGAATCAAGCTCGATCCAAAGAGGGAAAAAAGAGTGATCAGAACAAAGGAGAAGACCCCTCCAAACCGCCCAAAGCTCAGCCCGGAGAGAAGACCCAGCTCCAATGAACTCGCTGAATGAGAGCACAACCCTCCCTGAATCATCCCGAACAACGCCACCAGCAGCAGAGTCCCCAGATACACCACGCGAGCTCCCATCCACATTAAGCTTGAAGCACCCAGACGGCGGCCGCAGCCAGCGAACAATCGCCGTCCTATGAAATCTGTGGAGAGCAACCGAAATACCCATCGATCTCGCCACATGAAACACACCCAGCCAATGTCTGGGCTTGACAGTACGCGCAGAGTGGGCGAGCCGAAGGTAAGACAAAATCTGGTATTTCACCGTCTCCCCAGAGACAGGGAGATGACGGTGCTTAGCATCATTCCGCGCAGTCCAGAGGAACCACAGAACGATGTAGGGGAGAAACTCCCGCACATGGCCCCCCTGGGACCAGACCAAGTCCCTCTTCCACGCACTGAAGAACAAACTGAAATCCTCAGTGTCGAGAATACGTACCCGAAAAACAGCGCCAAAAAAACTCCACACAGACCGAGCAACCGGGCTACGAAGGAATATGTGTGTGAATGTCTCGCACATATCACAACACTGACATCTCGAAGCTAACGCAAAACCCCGGTGCTGGAGCACCTCATCAACTGGGAGCCACTGATGCCAGAATCTCCAGAGGAAGAACGACATGGTAGGCCTCAACCAGCTCCCCCAACACGGGCGGAAGATATCAGAATACGGAGCACGCTGACGAATCAGCTCCCAAGCAGATCTCGCTGAAAAAGCACCATCAGAGCTATGGATCCAGCGTGCAAGATCAGGCTCTCCGAAAAGAACAGGAATCAAAACAATCTCCTCGGCAACCGAAGGAGCAACTACCGTACAAAGGCGATCAAAATCCCAGGACCCCTCAGACAAAAAATGAGAAACCCGGACAGCACGGCCCCCACGAACCACACACCGGGAGGACAAAGGAACGTCCCCAAACCAAGTGTCATCCCAAAAGGATACATCTCCAAGACCAACGCGCCAGCGAATGCCAGGCTCCGCACGAGGGCGAATCCTAAGGAGACGACGCCAAATGGGGGATATAGAACCACGGGCGGGAACACACGCAGGAGCAGTCAGCCGGCAATACTTCCGAAAAAGGAAGCTCGCCCAAAGAGAGGAGCCCTGGCGAAATCGGAACCATAATTTGATAGAAAAACATTCCACAAGATCTTTCAATCTGCGGAATCCAAGCCCCCCCTCAAGCACAGGGAGGCAAGCCCGGGACCACCGGGCCCAATGCCACTTCCTTTCCAAAGGTCTCGACCCCCAGAGAAAGGCATTGAAGGCTAGCTCAAGCTTCTCCATGACAGCCAGAGGTGGCTGAACCACCTGAAACAGATAAATCGGCATGGAGAGGAGCACGCTACGTATCAGGGTCATACGGCTACCCGGGGATAGAGTCCGAGTCTCCCAATCCTCTAATTTCCTACGAACAGACTGCAGGAGGGGCGCAAAAAGGGAGCATTTCCGATTACCCCGATAAAGAGGAACTCCGAGGTACTTGATAGGCAAATGACCCTCAGCGAACCCGGTAATACGCAAAAGCCGGGAGCGGAGACGCCCAGAACACCTCGGGGCCAAAAGCAAAGAACTCTTGGCAGCATTCACACGCTGCACAGAACAGTTCTCGTAGTGATGCAGAAAATCGACAAGAAGCTGCATACCATGAGACCCACCACTGGCAAAAATAATGACATCATCAGCGTAAGCCAGATGAGAAATCAAAATATCACAATCAGAACGGTACCTAATCGCAGGATGCTGCAGATTTAGGCGGTCAAGGCCACGAGAAAGATACTCCGCCCCCAATATGAAGAGAAGGGGAGACAACGGATCACCCTGCCGGAGGCCTCTGGTGGAACCAAAAAACCCCGACAGAGAACCATTGATGTTCACGGAGAAATAACAATGGGAAATACAGGCCGAGACCAAAGACACAACACTCTCTGAAAAACCAAAATGTCTCAAAACGTCAAAAAGAAAATGCCACTGGACCCTATCATAGGCCTTGGCCATATCCAATTTCAAGATAACATTACCACCACGAGTGGGGAGAGTAAGGCTGTGAGTGAGTTCCTGGGCAAGGAGAATATTATCAGATATCATCCGCCCCGGAACGAAGCCACTCTGATTCGGAGAAACCAGTCTCTCCACCACATCCCTCAACCGAGAGTACAACAGCTTCGAGATGATCTTGTTCGTGACATTGCACAGACTGATCGGACGGAAGTCCGACCAAGCGCGTGCACTCTCGACTTTGGGAATCAAAGTGATCGTGGTGGCCGTAAAACCCTGAGGCATAGGAGATCCGCGGAAAAAATCAAGAACAGCACCAAAAACATCCTGATGGACAATCTCCCAGCAATGCTGGAAGAACGCCGAAGAGAAGCCATCAGGGCCAGCAACGCTATCGGGGTGAATGGAGAAGACAGTCGCGCGGACCTCCTCCAAAGAGGGAATCGCAGCAATACCATCATTCTCCACAGCAGAAATAACCGAGGGAAAACCCGAAAAATCCGGACAATCGAGCGCAGAGGGCTCCCCGGTAAGAAGATCTTGGAAAAACAAGGCTCCCGACTGCTGAATCAAATCCTGAGACGTCAGGCAGACCCCATTCTCCCATATGCTGAAAATCTTATTCGACACACGCTTTTTCCTCACCATATTATGGAAGAGTCTGGTGTTCCGCTCACCATCCTCAAGCCAATGGCAAGCCGCTTTCTGTTTCCAAAAATCCGCCTCCATGGCGGTGATACGGGCCAGATCCTCATTGCGATCGGACAGGGAAGTCCAATTCGCGTCAGAAGGGTCGGCCTCACAGACAGCTTCGGCTGAACGAACAGCCCTTTCAGCCTCAGTGAGTCTATCGAAGATGTTACCAAAAACATCCCGATTCCACCACCGGAGGTGATGCTTGAGCCGCTTCATCTTGGCAAAAAGCCGAGGCATGCCACTCAGACTGCAAGGCAGATTCCAATTAAGTCTCACAGTCTGCAAAAAACCATGGTGCCTAACCCACATACGCTGGAAGCGAAACGAGCTCGGCCCACGGGAAAAAACAGGAGCGGTAATCAAAAGCGGACAGTGATCCGAAACAGTACGAGCGAGATGTTCAACCCGAATCGAGCTGAAATGATCGCCCCAATCTACAGAAACCAAGACCCTGTCCAACCGCTTCCAAATGGTCTTATTCGTCCAAGTGAACGAAGACCCCTCAAAACCAGCATCGATCATGCCAGAATCTATAATGAAAGTGTTGAACTCCTCCATAGGTAGCAACCTACCACCACGGGAGCCCAAGCACTCAGACGCATCCCTGACGACATTAAAGTCGCCACCAACCAGCCAGGGACCCAAAACAGGCTTAACCAAAAGCAAAGAAGCCCAAAGATCCCTACGCTGAACATAATCACAACTAGCATAGACAAAAGAACAAAATATCTCTGTCGGCAAGAAAGAAGCAGAGACTCTGAGATGGAGGAACTGAGCATGATCAAAAACACACTCCACCTTCACATCAGCAGCAAAAAAAACCCAGATATGACCGGAGAGATTAGAAATGACTCCAGAAAACCCCAAACGGCGAGTCATGAATCTCTGATCCAGATCAATCATGGGCTCCAAAACAGCCAAAACCTTAATCTGTTTCTCCTTCACAAAGGCATGTAGCCTCTGCTGGGACTCCGAACCCCGAAGTCCCCAGATATTCCAGATTAAACAATTCATGGGGAACGAGTGGAATAATGATCCGATCGCTTTTTACGCGATCGCCGACCATCATCCTGAGGTCTTTTCTTGGGATTGGACATGTCAGTGTCAAGAATACTACACTCGGACCCACAACTAACACCAGACACAGAATGTCTATCAAAATCCGGATCAGGAGCATCAGTCGACATAAGACTGGGATTCATCTCCAGAATGGGGGAACCCTGTCGAGCAATCAACGCGTCCAACATAGAAGTGGCATCAGCAGGGGATGCAGGGAAGGATGGGACTGAGTGACTGCTATGATTTTCAATACAAACCTCCGGGGGAACAAACACAGTCACCACATCCGGGCGTGGAGAGCCAAGGTCATCCACGCAAGCAACATAAGGAACACTCTCATCGTCCTCAGCCACCATGACCTCAGGAGGTTCAGACACAGGTGCCGCCTGATGAGAACTCAAACCGACAGAGGGATCAGTAACACCTAATCCAAGCTCCTCAGAGCCTACCTCTGTCTCCTGCAAATGGGAAAGAACGCCAAAAGAGTTCGAATCAAGAGGAGCATCCCTCGGGAGAGCCTGACGAACAGGCCTCCGTCGCTGTCTACGCCGTGGACCAGGGCCATTGACAGGAAGCTGGGGCTGTGGTCCCGGGACAATGACAGGAGCTGCACCCTCAGGGGGTGCCTGAGCAGGAGGGGCCTCCGACTGAAGATGCCCACGATCAGCGGGCTTGGATCGAGCAGGTTTAGGATTTTTCCCATGGGAATAGCAAACGTTGGTCGAATGACCCAACATCTTGCAATCTAAGCAATACCCAGGAATTTTCTCATACACCACATCAATCTCCTGAGTATGATCACCCCAGCCCACCCAAATTTGCTTAACAGGAGGTTCCAACACATTCAACTCCACACAAACACGAGCAAAAGAGATCCGAGAAGAATCAGAAGTAAAATCATCCATCTTCACCGGAGTGCCCAAGATCTTGGCAAGGGCGAAAATACTTTTCTTATTAAACAGGTGAAGGGGCAAACCCGGGAGACGCACCCAAACAGGGGCAATGGGGGATTCTTCTTGAAGATTGAATTCCGGGGTCCATTTGGAAAAACGGATCCCAAGAGGGCCCACCATCATCTGCCCACGTGTCCAAAAAAACGCATAATCCTCCTCACAATGAAGTGAAAGGATCAGAAAACCCCGAGGCAGGAACCTCAAATCAAAAGAGCGCTTCAATCCCAAACGAGCAAAGGCTGATGAAATTCCCGAATTTGGGACTAAGGATCGATTACCTGAAATCTTCCCAACTAAAGAAAACTTAAAAGGCTCAGTCAGAGAAGACATAACCGCGTCCGGGAATAAAATACCCGGTTTCCCATTCAGAAGAGTCGGCAGAGGCAGTTCATCCATAGCCGTCACGACATCTCCAAATCCATTCTTCCCCAATCGAGGCGAATTAGGAGCCAGAGCATCCCTAAAGGACACCGGAAATAGCTTAGGCGCGCGAAGATCAGATTTAGAAGCCGAACCAGTGTTGTTGACTGCCGAGTTAACTCGGTCAACTCGCTGAGTTGACCCGCCCGAGTTGACCACTGAGTTGACCAACGGAGATGTCCCAAATATCAGCGACGACGAGGGGAGCTCAGAACCGGTACCAATCCGAGAAGAACCGGCCATCGGAGGGTCTGATGGAAGCAAAGATTGAGACAAAAATCGATTTTGCCCTAGGATTTGGGGGTTTCCGACCGGTGGCCGGAAACCGGAAATTGAAGATGGTAACACCCTACCCAGGACTGGACGATCAATCTGTGGAGAGGAATTGAAAAAATACGCCGGTGTGGCGCCGGAAATCGGCGAAGAAAGGGACGGGAAATTGACGTCCGGCGCTGAAAACGTAGATCTGAAATCGCCGGCGACTGAGGACGGCGTTGGGGTGGAGACTGGTGCCATTGTGATCGTCTGGGAGTGGGCATCACAGATCGGGGATGGGATTGAACCAAGGATGGAAGAATCGGCCGGAATCGAAGAAAGAATTTCCGGCGATTTGATGAACAGTGACGGCGTCACTTTGAGACTGAAATCGGCTAAGCAAATGGACTCCGATCTGTCTGATTTTTGGGCGCATGGATCGACTTGAAGAGGCGCTTCAAATGGTGTATGATCGGTGGCAATCGGACCGGTGGATTTGTCCGGCGAAATTTTGAACGGAAATTGCACATTTTCAGTCGTGAAATTGAAGGTGTTGCCGGACTCCAAATGGTCTGAAATTTTGTAGGTAAGGTCGCCAGAGGACGGTGGTTCAGGTGGTGGTGGTGGCCGACCGGTACCCGGCGGCGGTAGCATAGCGGCAAATAGGCGTGAATAG
>NW_027357017.1:0-241 GCF_012295235.1 Primulina huaijiensis | reverse complement strand
AAATCTAGGGCATTACATTTCTCCCCCTCTTAATTATGAGTTCGTTCTCGAACTCGCAGGTAATCAAGTAATAGTATATAAAAGAAACTATGATCAAAAGCCGAATAAAACTCACATCATGCAAATAGTTCTGGATATCTCTGTCTTATCTCTGATTCTGTTTCCCAAGTCGCTTCTTCAATGCCATGATGACTCAACTGAACTTTCACTAATGGAATAATCTTCGTTCTGAGCTGTTTCT
>NW_027357016.1:0-454 GCF_012295235.1 Primulina huaijiensis | reverse complement strand
GTATCTCCATGATGATTCTCACATTATTCAGCCAAATGAGGCCGAACTTGATGAATCTCTGAGTTACGTTAAAAAGCCGATACAGATTATTGATCGTAAAGAAAAGCAGCTCAGAACAAAGACTATTCCACTTGTGAAAGTTCAATGGACTCGTCATGGCATGGAAGAAGCTACCTGGGAGAGTGAATCAGACATGAGACAGGAGTTCCCAGAATTATTTCGCAGATGTGAGTCTTTTATTTTAGCTTCTGTTATATCTTCTTATCTTATGATTTGATTGCATGCGATTTCGAGGACGAAATCATGTCTCAGAGGGGGAGAATTGTAAAGCCCGAGATGTTATAATTTTAATCCGAGATTATTTAATTTATGAATTTTTGGAATGTTTAGTCATATTCCATGGTGTTAAAATTCCATAGGATTGAAATTGAATTAAAAAGAGTTGTGAGGACCA
>NW_027357015.1:0-511 GCF_012295235.1 Primulina huaijiensis | reverse complement strand
GTGACATCTCCTCTTTCCACGATCTCTCTGAGGATGTGGTACTTTTTCAATACGTGTTTGGACTTCTGATGAAACCTCAGCTCCTTTGCTTGAGCAATGGCTCCCGTGTTGTCACAAAACACCGGGACAGTAGCAACTCCATTAGGAATGACGCCCAACTCTTGGACAAAATTCCTTATCCAAACAGCCTCCTTTGCTGCAGCTGATGCTACAATATATTCTGTCTCAGTGGTAAAATCTGCAGTACTGTCTTGCTTGGAACTCTTCTGAGAGACAGCAGCACCATTGAGCATGAATATGAATCCAGAGGTTGACTTCGAGTCATCGATATCACTTTGGAAGCTAGAGTCGGTATAGCCTTCCAATTTCAGTTCTCCACCCCCATAGACCAAGAACAACTTATTGGTCCTTCTCAAATACTTGAGGATGTCTTTCACAGCTTTCCAGTGTGAAAGACCAGGGTTGAACTGATATCTACTCACTACACTTAGTGCAAAAGCCACGTCAGGAC
>NW_027357014.1:306042-322048 GCF_012295235.1 Primulina huaijiensis | reverse complement strand
GGAAGAGGCAAGTATAATGATGAGCGACGCAGTCGAAGTCGGTCTGATGGAAGGTATTTCTTCATTGTTACCTTTATTTATCTTGAGTTGTACTGTTTGCTCATAAATTTATATTCTGATGATGATAGTCCTGGTGCATCCCCTGTTCGTCGCAGTCCTAGTCCTCGGCAAAGCCCATCTCCACGGAGATCTCTGTCTAGGGATGTAAGTCCAGATGCTAAGAATCACAAAGAACGATCAGCCACCCCAAAGAGTGTGTCTCCTCGTATTCTACGTGATGGTTCTCGAAGCCCATCTCCTGGTTCTGAAGCTGATGTGAGTGTTGGAACCCACTTGAATCATTAGCTTGGTTGGAATTTTTTTTGACAATGCTTTGTTGAATCTTGTTCCAGGAATAAAAGAGTTGGTGTTGCTCGATGCGATAATGACTTGATACAACTTTTGCAGCAAATGTATTGGTCCTCTTGGATAAATTGGATATTTCTATGTAGTGGTTGCTATTAGTGATGTCCTCAAGATTACTTTGAAGGTTGAATTCTTCTTCACTGTCATGAAATCCTGTGTCATGTTTGATGGTCTTTGCACCTTGGTATGGTTGCTACCTAAACAGTGTCTGCTTTTGTTTCCCTTTGCTATTTATAGTGTTGCATGAAGTTTGTGGAATTTTCCTTTTTAGTATTTATTCAACTCTCTGCAATTAGCTTTTGTGTTGTTTATCCTGGATATGGATCATTGAACATTTGACTCATGTGTAAACTTTACTGGCCTTCTATAGTTGTGCTCGTGAGAAGTAGTTGCTGCTGATTGACGAGATGATGCAGCAGCTATTGATGCTGTGTTTAGATGATGCAGTAGCTGTCGATGCTGATTTTACTTTGCTGTCGATTGTTTTAATTTCTTGCTGGTGACGAACAGGTGTCTAAACAAACTTTTTTCAATGCCATGTTTGGTAAGGTTAATATACCCACCTAGTTTTGAAGCACGTTAAATTCTGAATTTGGCCCGGGACCATCGTAAATTTTTGCTTGCTTATGATTTTGGGAATTAAAGAGAGTTCTGTAAGTATCATGTAGCTGAGGCTATTGCCATAGATCCTTTATATACTGACAAAATATCAACCCCCCAGGCGTTCGTTTTTGTCACCTATACTCGAGGATTGTGGTAAGATGTTAACTGATTTCCCCCATTGCTGGTGCTCTATTTGGATTTTGTTTGTTGCTAAGAAATGGCACACAGCTGTAATCTGATATTAGTTGTGTTATATCACAGCATGAGATCGCGGCTGTAGCTGTGAAGTGATACCCGATATTCTTGTAGATTGTTGTAGATCAGTTTTTGTCGCTGTGTTGCAGCTCAATGCATGGAAATGCTTAATTCGTATGTGTTCCAATAGCTAGTATTGATGTCGAATTGAAGTTTGATTGCTGTCTTCTCAAATCTGTTTTTCCATTGTTTTACTTGCATTCATTAACAGTTTCATTCCACCAGTCCCTAGTTCGTAATGTATATATTACACGTTAGCTCTTGGGAGGGGTATTAATGTTGTATCTGGAACATGTTTCAATTTTTTCAAGATAATCTCGAGTTTAGTTGATTTAGCGGTGATCTTCAAATGAGTTGATGTAATTTGGCCACGGATTACTTATTTCCCAAAATATTTCTACATTCAATTTTTTATCAACCCAGTCATTTATTTTTGCCTCTGGGGTGTTGATGAATCGTGTCAATGCACTTTATCGGATTCGGTATAGTTCGGGAAAGTAAGCCCCGTCAAACTTTATTCCCCCCACTTAAAAAAATGCAACTCGAGTTATCTGGATTTAAATAGGTTTATGCTACCTATGATTTTTTTTTAAAAAAATGTCGGTCAGTGCCACATTTTCATTCTCTCTTTATCAATCCTTGTAGAAAGACATGTCTGTGGGTTGAATTTTTTTTAGAAAGAAAAAATCTACCCGTGGGTTTGATGTCATTTTGTTCAAAATTTATACGATCGGGAATATACACAATTTTGGAACTTAATTTGGGCCGTCGCCGTGTACGTGGTGGAGCGCGCATCCTCTACTCTAACGTTGAATGTTTTGTTACAAACCAGAAAAGAAAATGATCAAGGAGACAGGGAGTCGGCAAGATCACAATTTTAATTTAATTTTTTATGATGTACTTTGACTTTAATTTATCTGAAAAGAGGGAAGGAATTGATCGTGGCAAATGATGACATTTGTAGGGGCCTCTCCTAATGAAATTATGTTTGTGTGGACTTATAAGTTTCAATTATTGGCCTCAATCATCTACTGTAGTTCAACTTTACGATATTTTAGAATTTCTCCAATCAAAAACATTTTTTTTTATTTTTTTCCTGTCATAGCAATGAATTGTTTTAATTAAGCCATATAATTGTTAGCAGTTATATCCTTTATATTCAGGCATCCCATAAAATACGTATTTAATATGTTATGATTTAGATTTATATATAATTTTTATTTATTAAGTCATATAATTTCTAGCAGCTATGATTTCATTTATTAAGCCATATTACTTATTTTAAATAATCATTTACATATTGTAAATGTATGTATTTAATATAAAATAAGAATAAAAACAATAAATAAATAGGTAATAAGTCCCACAAATAATAATGAATGTCATCAATGAAAGGTGGGATGGATAACAATCAAAATCCGAGATAATTCGGAGTATTTCTCCTATATCTGAGCGTTTCCGGATCTCTTCCCACACAACCAAAGCATCACTCAGCCGATAAAAAAAAATGTCGACACTGTGTGTGCCAGCACAAGTTCCCTCTGTAGCCGAGGACTGTGAACAACTCCACAAAGCATTTTCAGGTCAGCTGTTGATCAATCCAGATTCGTGTTGCGTGTTTGTGTTCTTTTCTTGTATTATAATGGTGTTATGGGATTAGTTTGATCACTTGTGTGACTGATCCCGATGCGATTATATATGTATTGGGTAAAGATGTAAGAATTCCTGGTAATTTTTTTGTCTAAATCCTTTTGATCAGTGACCGGAGCTTCGGCGGATGGAACCGTCAGAATTTTTTGCATTTTATTCATCATTCTTGAGTTTTGATCCAAATTGTCATTGGGTCTTACTCGACTCTCTCAAACGCTTGTTTAGTTAGTTGATCCGTCCGTCTTCGAAGCAGTATATCAATCTACAATTGAGATTGTCAAGGAAGAAAATGGAAAGCTGTTTCTTTTTGTTACTAATACAAAATATCATATTGCTTATCGTGGAATTAGATCCGTTACTCCGAAGATTTTGATAGATCTTGAGTTTTAATCTAATAATAATTACCCTGTTTTGGACCATGTCTTTAATTGTTTCATTCGAGGAGGTACGAAAGAAACTTATATTTTGACATTAGTACGAAGAAAGTGGATGTGGCGGATCAAACATCCTAGTTAGTCATTCTATTATATCAGTAAGGTATAATTTTATCGCTGTCCTGTCTTTGTACTAATGTAATTTCATTGTCTTTACTTGGCCGGACTTTCAGGATGGGGTACCAACGAGGAGTTGATCATATCCATTTTGGGCCACAGAAATGCGGCACAACGCAAGCTGATTCGACAAGTTTATGCAGAGACTTATGGAGAAGATTTGCTCAAATCCTTGGATAAAGAACTATCAAATGATTTTGAGGTCAACTGACCATGTTTTTTATATTGTTTTTGTTATCATTTGTGTTATGGGTTCGACTGCAGGTGGATCAGGAGTAAAACTTGGGATGGACCATGAAAAACCTACGCCATAAGCATCTTCCACCTACAACATATTTGGTCATGCGTTCATCAGTTGGGGACCTTCCATGATACCCTCCTCAGAAATTAATAAAACTCGATGATCAGTCATCATGGAAATACTGAGACTATAGTTACTTATTTTTGTCATGGACCCAGTGTCATGCTTCTTATTTAATTTATTTTCGAAATGTATATGCCAGAGGGTTGTGTTGCTCTGGACACTTGACCCTTCAGAGCGAGATGCATATATTGCTAATGAGGCTACAAAGAAGTGGACATCGAGTAATCAAGTTCTCGTGGAGATAGCATGTGCAAGATCACCAAAAGAATTGCTTCTAGTTAGGGATGCTTATCATGCTCGTTTTAAAAAGTCACTTGAGGAAGATGTTGCTTATCACACTACTGGAGACTTCCGAAAGGTAGAAAAAGAAAGAACAATGAACTATTTCATGCTAAATTTGACCATTTTTATGAGTATATTGTAGCTTTAAACCCTTCACTTTGTTATCATCTTTAAGGATGCTTATGCTGGTTCTTTTGGATAATTTTGTTTAAGCCTTGCGCTACGTCTATGTTTATCTAGTAGCACTGTTATAGTATAGTCACTCTAGTTCTTTAACCTAATTCTTTTATCAGAAACCACCATGGATCTGTATGGGTCTATTTTAATCACTGGTTAAAGAATAGCTATTTAAAATATGTTGATTTCTTTCAGCTTTTGGTCCCCTTAGTGAGCTCCTATCGCTATTGTGGAGATGATGTGGACTTGACTCTAGCCAAAAAAGAAGCTAAAATTCTACATGAGAAAATCTCAGAGAAGGCTTACTGTGATGATGATCTCATCAGGATATTGGCCACGAGGAGCAAAGCACAAATCAGTGCAACACTAAATCAGTACAAAAACCAATATGGAAATTATATAAACAAGGTATGAATGCATATGCACAGTCCTCAAGCTTAAATATTTATTCCTTTTACCTGTATATATTATTATCTCTGAATTTTGAAGTAGTGGGTATTTGACGGATAAAGATTGTAACACTACACAAGATTTTCACCATATAAGTTTTTCGAGATAAATATTGTTCATATGCACAACTTGACTGAACCACGGTAGGAGCATATCAAAGATGCATAATCATCGAGATAATATCAGATTTGAAACTGTAGTTTGTTGTTTGATTTCTGTCGATTATGTTAACAGGACTTGAAAGCCGATCCTAAAGACGAGTACCTCTCCATTCTGAGAGCCACGGTGAAGTGTTTGGATTACCCCGAGAAGTATTTTGAAAAGGTTATCCGGCTTGCGATCAATAGGCGTGGAACGGACGAAGGAGGCTTAACCAGAGTAGTTGTCACGAGGGCTGAAGTTGACCTGAAACTTGTGAAAGATGAATATCACAGGAGAACTAGCGTGCCTCTGGATCGAGCCATTGCTAAGGATACTGGAGGAAACTACGAGGATATGCTTCTGGCCCTCATCGGACATGGTGAAGCTTGAGTCTAAATAATCTACCCATTTGGCGTTTTGAGCTAAATAAATAAATAAACAATCTTAAATCATCTTGATAGAATTTGGTTGTGTTTGTGAGGTGTGTTTTAGTTGTTCTACTGCGTCCGAATTGAGAATTGCTTAGCATGAGGCTGTGACTCTTGGATCTCTCTTTATGTATTAAATAAAATTTTTATGTATATTATATATTAATATTATGTTGTGTGTTACAACTGACGCCTATTTTTTAAAAATTAATTTCTATCTGCTATAATTTCTGGTTCACTGATGATAAGCAGAATTTCAAGAATTGTTCCCACTGACTATGTGCCTCCAGCATTTCTCAACCCACGCCTGAGGACAAGCATAACCAGATCAATCTTAACACGTTTCAGATTTTTGCACATTAGTATATATAATAATAACGGAACAAAACATAATTATTTCAGTCTTTGGCATCTTCAAGTCAGATTCTTAAAATATACTGTAATCATGGGAAAAGTGGGTGTCGGCAACAACCTATCAGCTGCTGTGTTGCTCCCGAGTCAAAGTGGGTGCGACTCGATACGGCGCTGTCCCAATGTGGTGAAGCCATTTCTTTCCATTCCGGAAACCCTTCGCTCCCTTCGTCTTTCTCAGCCAAAAGTTCGAGCATCATTCATTAATCATTTCCTATGTCGAAGCTAAACCCGTAACTTTCATTCATCCATTCATGCAAATATCTCGTATACATTTTGTTAAATTATTGGGCTTTAATTGATGTTCGCAAATATGGAAATTTAGTTCAACTGTTGAAAATAATTGTGGGATAAAATGCATTAACAACTTACATTTTGCTTGAATGCATGAACTCCTATCTGTTTAATTTGAATAGTTAATTAGGGAACTTTAATTGAAATTCGGCCAATGTTGACCTAAAATTTCTTCTTCTTCTTTTTTTGGTTTTCGGTTTGAAACAATTTACTAACATCACTGTGAATATCGAGTTATATACTTATTTATCAAACGTCCACATTTTTTATCCGGAGTTTGTGCTTTTGAATTTAGGAGCCTGTTATGGATGAGACAAAGCTGAACTTGCGCGATAAGATTTTATCTTGTCCCATTTGCTACGATCCAGTAATTTGGTATAGCCAACCTGGATTATCTTTGTAGGTGATATGCAGCTTGACCGTTGATCGTTTATATATATATATTTGCTAATGATTATATTATCCATCGTTCAGGCTTACTGATAGGAATTTGCAATCTGAATGCATCTTGCAGGGAGTCTTTAGCTCATCGTAGTTTGCAGTGCCGAAGATGCAGGAAGTCGTATTCTGGCAACGAGTCGCACATTGACTTGACAGTAACTGGTGGCAACAAAGTGTATGGCGAATCTATGGCAGCCTCTACCGAGCTTTTCAGGTAACTGATATTCTTGGAATCATGACGTGTGTAATTGTGGTGTTTCGTTGTAACATTATATTTCACTAACTCGTTCTGTGTTGTTTGTTCATAAACACCTATTATTTTGTGAAACTAAAATGACGTTGATCTTTTGTATCTTTCTGATCATCTGCTCAGAGATAAACAAACCATCAATTGACTTAAAGGCTAGCTGTTGGATGCTTGGATCTGATACATGCGCGAACGCTTGCATTAGCTCGTTTATAAATTTGCTAACATGTGCGGATAAAATTCACTTTACAGAATGTTTTCTCAATTATGGATGAACGCTTGATTCAAGCAGGTTTCCCTCGGTGTCATTTGTCTATGAGAGAAGGTGGCGACAAAGTTTTTCTATATTGGGAGGTTTTCCAGGCCCAGCGAAGGAGGTAATTGACGATCCTACCACAACTTCTGTTAATGAATTCTTGTACTTATTTCGCGTAATGGATTTGACTGCAGTTTGAATTGATCAAAATTTACCTGAAGCCAGTCTTGGGTGGAAATATTATTTATGCAAGTTGCGGAAGTGGGATGTTTTCTGGACTTTTTGCCAAGAGCGGCCTATTTTCCCTTGTTGTTGGCTTGGACTTTTCCGAGACTATGTTAAAAGAATGCTATGGATTCATTAAGCAAGAAGACAATTTTCCTGACGAGTATGTTCCTTTTACATAAATACTTGAATAATTTGCTTTCGACAGTTCTTGCACCTGCATCTGAAGTTTGATTATAGAAATGTTTGTTTTTCAAATTGGTTTCTCATAGGAACTTAATCCTGGTTAGATCTGATATCTCGAGGCTTCCATTTGCTTCCCATACGGTGGATGCTATGCATGCCGGTGCTGCTTTACGCTGCTGGCCTTCACCGTCAGCAGCGGTAAGAAATAAGAATACCTCAATCTTAACAAGTCCCATTCTGTCTGCATGTGTCCCGCTGATTGACAGCCATTGTGACTGATACTTTGAAATAAACTTTTGGTTTGATTAAATCTTCTGAACGTGTCCACAAAAATTTGATAGATCTACTATAAGGGCAGAATGGTTTCCCAAAATCTCGTCTGTTTATTTCTAGCTTTGTGCTGGCAATTCTTCTTCTTCTTCTTCATATCTTTATAACATGAGAGGAGGGAATTTCGTGGAATCTTGGGATTAAGCCAAAGGTTAAGGCTATCTCCATCGAACAGTTATGAAACTCGTTGAATTAATGTGTGGAAACTTTTAAAAGACGCGTAGAAGTAAATACAATGGTGACTAACATGAACATGGACATCTGCACTCCACATGTTCCTGATATGTAAAAATTTCTGTCATTGCATAACAGGTTGCAGAAATAAGTCGCGTGGTAAGACCTGGAGGAATATTTGTCGCTACAACTTATATTCTAGATGCATGGTCTCCTCTCATATGCTCCTCTACGTAGACCAATACGTGAGGCATGTTTACTTGACGTTATCTATATACTGATGGAACTGTCGAAATGTTTCTATTTGAAATTTACCATCTTTCGAGCTCATTTTTTTTGCCACTGCAGACCCTTGCAGAAGTCACTGGCAGTCATGCGCGCATTTTTATCAGAGAAAGAACTCGAAGACCTCTGCACGTCTTGCGGGCTTACCGGTTTTACTTGCACCAGAAATAGAAGATTCGTAATGATCTCAGCCATGAAACCTGTTGAGTTATAGGTGAATCTGTGTCTTGCTAACCAATGTATTCTTCGAATCCATGACTCCTACGAGGTCCTGTTTATATACAAATAATAATAACAATAATTTTCGTTATACATCAAATTATATGATTAAAGAAAAGAATCTCAGTTAAAATTTACTTGAATATTTTATCCACCTTCAACAAAATTTTCTTTTAACAGAAGACAAGATGACTATATATTAGACAAAAGTTATAAAGCACATCATTTTTCTAAAACAAATGTTATTTTAGAAAAATAAATACATCCTTAATTATAAAATCTTATTATTATAATTGCCAAAACGACCATAATAATAATAAAAAAATAGTACAAATAGTAAATTTCCAGCACTTGTGATTTGTTGTTGAATTTAGAAGTTCTGTAGTTGACTTAATTTTAGCAATGATGGAGTTTTATTAATGATGCTCTATGTATTACAAGTTCCAGAATAATATATATGTCTGTCTAAACATGAAGATCTCACGAATTTTTATTTGTGAGACGGATCAAATCTCTCAATATTTACAATAAAAATTAATATTTTTAACATAAAAACAATAATTTTTTCATAAATAATCTAAATAAAATATTTGTGTCAAAAAATTGACAATGTAATTAAGGTAAATTATATTTGCTACAGAAAATCGCACGTCCTTATGGGTCGGCTCGCTAGTCCATTGAAAACAACAGTTATCCTGAAATATATTATATTATATTATATTATATATTATATTAAATTGAATTAAATATAATATCATCATTAATTAATTGTTTTAATCATATGAGGATATGCAATTTACAAGTTCCTAAACCCGAGCTTATTCCTTATTCAAGTTCAATGCATATATGGATGGATATGCTAGCTATATATTAGTTATCAAATAATTCAAAATTTTGTCTAATTTACGTTTACAAATAAAAATTCTCATTTTTAGTTTTCACGTTTCAAGTAAGTGTCTAATATTCCAAACAAACTCGAACTTTCCATTGTTAATCAAATATATTTAATTATTCTATTGTCCTTTAATCATATAATACACTAGATTTTTAAAACTTCAAAATATTTGCAAAGCACTAAAATCAATGCTTTTTTCGATATAAGAGCAAACATCATCAATATAAAAATTTCCCCAAATGTCCCAAAATGAATTATTCGTTGTAGTCGTAACTATGCCTAGAATTCCTTATTGGCTAAGGTATTAAAAGAACAAAGAAAACCCAAAAATGCATTATTCGTTTACACTAACATACGTATGATCCTAATCAAGTAAATTAATGTAACCTTGATAACTCCACATTAAAAATAAAAAAATTAAAATAAAATAAAAAGTCAATTTAAAGACAAATCCACGAAGCAACTCTACCTTACGAGTCCCGGAAGAAACACTTTCAAGACCAATTCAATTCTTGAAAACATTTCCCATTAATTAAATCTTCCCATCAAAAGGCATAAACTTTTCTTGAATCCCATCGTCATTCTTCACAGATTCACCGCTTCTCCATACTGTAATGTTACCGTCATTAATCTTCAAATCACCTGCTGCTGCAGCTGAAGTAATCTCTTGATTACGAAAATCACTAAGGTAATTACCAAAATCGATGGATCCACTGGCTTCGAATCGATGACCGTGGAGGGAAGGATTTAAGCTAGAATTATGATGATGGTGCAGGTTCAACAGAGCTTGGTCAGAATTAAGTAGAGGAGAATTGTTTGGATTATTTGAACTTATATCACCAAGAACAGCAGCAGAGTTGGTTTTGTTACTAGTGGTGACTATATTAGTTGTGGAAACTATAGCATCGATCATCGTGGCATTAAATATAGACGGAGAAGAAGAAGAGGAAGAGAACGGTGGTACGATATTCTGTGATATTGGGGGCCTGAGAGAATAAAGAGGGCCGAGTCCGTCAAAATGAGCGGCGGGCCTGAGAGCCGAGGCGCCCGAAAGAAGATTCATTCGACGAGGATATGGGGAACCCGGAAAGGGAGCCGTAGGGATCCCGGTAAATTCCTGCACCATTTGCCGAAAGTTGGTGGTATCAGTGGTTAGAACAGTAGTAGGAGCTCGACGCGAGGCCCGAGTCCTCTTTTTCGGGTTCTTGGTAACCTCGGGCTGCGAAGAGGGCAGCGCGGCGTTGGCTTGCGAGCTTGCCTGCAGGGACTGGTTTCTTAAGGTGTCAATACTATTGGCTTCAGATCTTAAGCCTGCAGGCCGAATCATACCATCAGTAATATTTATATTATTGTACTGAAAATTGGGAGTAGATGGTGGGTAGAGATCAAGATTTTGCGCAGATGCAATTGTATGAGAATTATTATAATAAGAAGCAAGATTTTGTTGAGGGAGAAACGGTGGGTGTGGACTCGAGGTTAATGAAGCAAAATTTGGTGGGTTTTTATTGTAGAAAGAAGAAATGGATTCGGAGCGGGAATCGTATTCTTCATCACTTCCACCACTGCTTGAGGATTGAATACTGCCACCACTGTTTCCAGAAGCCATCCAACAGTAGCACCCTTTTATCTTTAACAACCGAAAAAAAATAGATTTACGACAAATAGATCATGGTAAAATTAGCCAGCCAACAAAATAAATGCATGAAGGGTTCGAATCCCAAAGGGCAAACAAAAGTGATCACACATAATATCATGAACAGAAGGAAAGAAAACAAGAAGTCAAATATCAAAGATAATTTGGAGGAGGATAGAGGGTACTTGCCTTTTGCCCCTCGCAGTAGTAGGGTTTAAAAAAGAAACAGAAAAAGGAAGAAAGAAAGGAGGTGATACAAAAGAGTGATACATATGTATGTGAGAATCGGGAAGAAATCGAAGCAGAAGCTGGTAGTTGAGGATGATTATTATTAAAAAGATTGACGGTATAAATTTGGTGAATATGGTGAATATTGTGGGGTATATGGAGGCAGTGGAGGAGATGAAAGCCGCTGCGTTAGGTGGCGACGGGTCAAACTCAATAACGTACAACTCACACAGCCGCACACGCAAGAAAGTGAGAGAAGATGGTTGGCCTTTGTTTCAGTGTGAAACCAAGAAAACGATCCATGTAGTAAAACATAATTAATAATTGAAGGATTAGTTATTATAAAATATTGGTGGTTAGGTTAATAAACAAGCTTAATCAAGAAGCTTAGGCTAATTTATAAAGGCTAATTTATATATATATATCTATTATTATTATTATTATTATTTTTTTTTTATAAATATATGAGTTTGAATGGTGAATTATGAATTTACATTTATTAAATAATATTCATTAATACATGCTTTGTTTGTTTTGTTTTCATTTATTAATTAATGAATCTAAATTAAATTGAAGAAAAATAAAAATTTATCACATATATGAGTTTGGAGTGTGAATTTACATTTATGTTTTTTGTTTGTTTTTTTTTCTAGCTATTAATGACTTCTAAAATAAAATTACTATTATAAATATATGAGTTTGAATTGTGAATTTACATCTATCTCATTATCTTCATTAAATAATTTTCATTAATATATGATTTGTTTGTTATGTTTTCGTCTATTAATTAATTGAATCTATTACTATTATAAATATGAGTAAGTCTCTTGTGAGACGGTCTCTCGAATTTTATCTGTGAGACGGGTCAACCCTACCGATATTCACAATAAAAAGTAATACTGTTAGCATAAAAAATAATACTTTTTCATAGATGACTCAAATAAAAGATTCGACCTACGAAATTTATCCATAAGACCGTCTCACAAGATTTTTTGTGTATAAATATATGAGTTTGAATTGTGAATTACATCTATGTCTTTATCTTTCTTAAATAATATTCATTAATACATGTCACTTTGTTTGTTTTGTTTTCAACTATTAATTAATAGAATCTAAATTAAATTGAAGAAAAATAAAAAATTTAACATATATACGAGGTTGGATAAAGATGGTATCAAGTAGATATATTTCTAGGACGAGTTGATATTTTTTATTAATTAATGTTAATTCATTTAAAATAAATCGAAGAAAAATTAAGTATACAATCTTGTTCAAAATTTTATAGTTATCCAATTTTTTAGTAGATTTTATGTGAGACGGTTTCATGGATATATATTCCTGATACGGGTCGACCCAATCATTTCTATATGGAAAACAATCATCTTTGTTTGATTTCTTTTTTTCATTAATTAATGTATTTAAAATAAATCGAATATTCAAAATTTTATATTTATCTAATTTTTGGCTACGTGTTCTGTGAGCTGGTATAATGAATATATATCCCAAAGATATGTTGACCCATTACNAACCAACTCCATTTTTTAGGGTTAAAAAAGGTGCAGTTTCTCCATTGGCTGATCCCAATTTGATGTTTGACATGGCCCGTAGCCTGCAAGATTTATAAATATGACTTCCATTGTATAGACCTATCCCATTGAAACCCTTCGCTTTCATGATAACTTCTCTAGTGTTCGATGTGTTTTTTTCTGCGTTACATTGCAAATAACGTATCAAACACTTGCAACAATTAATAATGGCAAGAACTGCTGAATGTAGAGTGGAAAATGAGAAGGGTTGTGGTTTTCTGAGCTCAATCCTTAATTTAAGAAGCTTGAAACCAAGAAAATCAATCCTGGACTCCTCGGATTTTGCTAAACCTCCTTCAGGAAAACCCCTGATAAACCCGACACCTTTACAACATCAAGAAACCAGAGTTCCAAGTGCCACAAGAATCCAAATGCTGTCCCCCGGCGGTTTGTGCTCCCAAAGAACGTCGCAAGTAGTGAATTTATCCTACTATGAACAGATGAACAAAGAACCGGTTTTCACCTCAAGTGACTTGAGTCTCACCGTTTCTAGTGATCAGCCGAAATTCAATGCAAATGGAGGCATGTATCGGGCTTCCACAGGTAACGTCATGCTCATTGGCCATTTAGGTAACCTGAAGCGACATGCTGTAGAGAAGTCGTTAAATGGCGATAAAATGGTTACTAAGCATGTTATCAATGGTACTGTCATGAAGAAATCGGCACAAGCTAGCCATGGGTTCGGGAATGTAGTTAGAAGTTGCGCAAATAAAATGGATTCGGATGCTATGAAGTCCCTCGGAAATGACAAATATAAGAAAGGGCAGTTTGAAGAAGCATTGGCCTTATACAATCAAGCAATTGCTATTGATCCATGCAAGGCTTGCTATTATAGCAACAAGAGTGCCGCATTGATGGGATTAGGCCGCCTTTTAGAAGCCATCGTCGAGTGCAGAGAGGCGATAAGAATCGACCCTTTGTATCATAATGCACACTATCGTCTGGGGAAACTGTATTTGAGGTTATACATTTTATTGATATTTATTCAAAATATTTGAATGTTTTAATTTTTATAGCTTAACTCGCCCTTCGTGTTCAGATTGGGAGTAGCAGAGAAAGCTATCTGGCACTACAAGTCATCGGGACGGAAGGCTAGCTTCGAGGACTTCACTCAAGCCCAAGCTCTAAAGAGTTGTGTTGATAGGTGCAATGATGCTCTAAACACTTTATTAAATAATATTCATTAATACATGCTTTGTTTGTTTTGTTTTCATTTATTAATTAATGAATCTAAATTAAATTGAAGAAAAATAAAAATTTATCACATATATGAGTTTGGAGTGTGAATTTACATTTATGTTTTTTGTTTGTTTTTTTTTCTAGCTATTAATGACTTCTAAAATAAAATTACTATTATAAATATATGAGTTTGAATTGTGAATTTACATCTATCTCATTATCTTCATTAAATAATTTTCATTAATATATGATTTGTTTGTTATGTTTTCGTCTATTAATTAATTGAATCTATTACTATTATAAATATGAGTAAGTCTCTTGTGAGACGGTCTCTCGAATTTTATCTGTGAGACGGGTCAACCCTACCGATATTCACAATAAAAAGTAATACTGTTAGCATAAAAAATAATACTTTTTCATAGATGACTCAAATAAAAGATTCGACCTACGAAATTTATCCATAAGACCGTCTCACAAGATTTTTTGTGTATAAATATATGAGTTTGAATTGTGAATTACATCTATGTCTTTATCTTTCTTAAATAATATTCATTAATACATGTCACTTTGTTTGTTTTGTTTTCAACTATTAATTAATAGAATCTAAATTAAATTGAAGAAAAATAAAAAATTTAACATATATACGAGGTTGGATAAAGATGGTATCAAGTAGATATATTTCTAGGACGAGTTGATATTTTTTATTAATTAATGTTAATTCATTTAAAATAAATCGAAGAAAAATTAAGTATACAATCTTGTTCAAAATTTTATAGTTATCCAATTTTTTAGTAGATTTTATGTGAGACGGTTTCATGGATATATATTCCTGATACGGGTCGACCCAATCATTTCTATATGGAAAACAATCATCTTTGTTTGATTTCTTTTTTTCATTAATTAATGTATTTAAAATAAATCGAATATTCAAAATTTTATATTTATCTAATTTTTGGCTACGTGTTCTGTGAGCTGGTATAATGAATATATATCCCAAAGATATGTTGACCCATTACATTTTTGGAGTGAAAATCAATGTTTTTTCATGATTCGAGTCGGATATGATACATGTTTCGCAAAATTGACCAGTGAAACAACCTCACATGAGTTTTTGTATCAATTTTTACTTTTAACTGAGTAAATTAACATCCATGGATAACGTAAATTGTATGAATTTACATGTATGTTCTTATTTTCGTTAAATATTATTAATAAATATTTTTTTTTCAAGGTATTAATGAATTTTACAATAAATTAAAGAAAAATAAAATTTTATTTTGGAATAAAATTTATAGTCCATTTTTTTTAAAAAAATATATCTTTAATATGAAATTTAAAATAAGCGGCACAATGTCAGCAGTACGCACAAGAACTTCCTAAAAGTTCATCAATTTCAGTACTACTCTCATTAATGCACGCTTAATCCAACAAAACTGAATGATAGTGAAATATTAATATATTAGTTCACACGTTTATTGATTTTCAGGTCAAATGTTATATTTGTTATCAAAGACAAAATTTTTATTTCTTATAATTGTGATACACCGTGCAAAGCTATATACAAAGCTAATTGTGAACATAATGAGAATTACACTGACGTGGGTGTCAGTGGGCCAAACCTTAAAATTTTATGCATGACAAATCCAAATAATTGTTTGGTGCCATGAGAGAACACTTCAAAAGAATGAAAAAGAGCTTAAATTGATTTTATGTGTAATAATTACTCTTATATACATCAAAGTAATAGAAAATGAGGAATAAGAATAAATTCAAATTTTTTATGTGAAACAAATTAGTATTACATCTATAGTTACTTAAAATGATTTATAAGATTTTAAAATTTTTCTTATGTTTTTTTAAATATTTTTTTTGCTCGAAAAATAAAATTTTTTAAAAATATTACAATTATTTTCATGTTTTATGTTATGTCAAATTTCTTTCGATGAATATTTGTAAAACTAGTGTGTGTATAAAAGGCTTTTATCTTTCATATATATCCTGTAAAAAAATTATAATTGCCATAATTTGTAATTTCAAAATTTTAAGTTTGGCATATTGCACGGATAATATTATATATATATATATATATATATATATATATATATATAAAC
>NW_027357014.1:302181-303722 GCF_012295235.1 Primulina huaijiensis | reverse complement strand
ACACAAAATTTTGTTACGATACATATTTTTAATATTTATGGTTGTAAATATCGATGAGATAATATATATTTATTAGATATATAATTTTTTTATATTCAATGAAATGAACACTGAAGTGTGCATAATCAAATAAAAAAAATAATGCCATATTATAACTAAAATGATGTCATGATTTGAACAAAAGTCCAATATGGCCGACCCCACTAAATTTGGGAAAATAAATATATATCGTACTCGAAATTATTCATTGGCATATTAATTATAAAATAAAAAAGTAATTGTAATTTCAACAAGGCATGCAAAAGAGCAATTTAATTTATTTGACAATTAACAAATTAAATTATACAGAATCAAGAAATGACGCCTGTAAGGTAAAATTATAAAAAAAAATGATATTATTGGACAATTAATTTTGAAACAATAAATATCGTTATATAAAATATATTATTTTCGTAAGGTATAAACTATTTACATTTTTAAATTTATAGTAAAATAAAGGATCATATTATAAATTGGAAAAGGAGATGTGTAATTGTCGCTAATATAGCTAATAATAGAGCTGACTTATTTAGAGTGCCGAGTTATATAAATATTATATTCATCTGAATATTAACAAATTAATTTAAATAGTTCAATAAAATATTGGACTCCATCGTAGGCTTCAAGAATGCGATCCATTCAGAGAGTTCTCCATTACGTCGTGGTCTTGGGCCTTTGGGCTGAGGTGATGGGGGATCATATAGTTCCACCTTGGGCCGACGAAAGTAGGCCTCGAAAGCTTAATTTCGTATACTAATCGTGTACCGCAACATTACATCATCAGCACGGATCTCATAAATTAATTTTGTGTGACTGATTTTTTATTCGATTCATATTATGAAAAATATCATTTTTTATGCAAAATTGTACTTTTTATGATAATTATGGATCTAGTCAAACCGTCTTACGGATAAAAATATATAAAATCGTCGCACAAGAGAGATACAAATTAATATTGGTAGGACAAGTTACAATTTGTAAAAATAAATTTAAGAATTTTTCCATCGAAAATTTGAAGAAAATATCGTGTGTAGATTTTTTGAAACTTTTAGAGATATTTCACCTCATAGAATTGTCGGGAAATTACCGACGACCCAAGTTTTAAATGTTGACCATATGTTAGGCCTTTGTGCCGCAGATGTTTGGCATTAGCTTTTCGATCAATCTCCAAATATTTAATGAGAAAGTTTCGTCCAATTATGTCGGCAAATAAAGCAAAACATAATGCACAATCTTTGTGTTGTTAAAAAGCAGATTTAATTGAAAAACGAAACCAATTAAAAAGTGATCGCTCATATCTCAACTATGCTGCCAAATAATATTTCTATTTTTTTATTTTAAAAAAAACATAAAAAAGAAGAATTCATGTTGAATTTGTAAAATTTGTTCTCAGATTATAAAAAAAGGTGCGTAATTTTATTATTATTATTATTATTATTATTATTATTATTATTATTATTATTATTATTATTATTATTATTATTATTATTATTATTATTATT